>NC_041017.1:2444242-2747272 GCF_004193775.1 Glycine soja
CAGATAAGGAAACAAAAAGACCAAGTCTAATTTTCTCTAAATTCAATATTGATAGTAAATGCTTCCTGCTTTTTTGTTATTACTGAGTCCAATAGTTTCACCTTTTTCTTATCAAATATTCAGAATACTTTGGGCAGATCAAGGACATAACAGATCACAAACTCAACACATGTTGTACATCTCAAACAACTTCACTCTACGATGACATCAAACTAACTTTAACTGCATACCTAAAAGTGAATCAGAGAGTCAAACAAGAAATTACCTCCCAAGTTTGGCAAATCAGCCGTTAGATCAGATAAGCTAAAATTCCACTGAATTTGATCCAGCGATCTGGAAATTCCATTTCCACCATCTGGTGCAAGCTGTAGTCCTACTGAACTTACCACATCAGATGTAAATGCTGTATCAAGAGCTGATGCGTCTGCGCCCATTCCTGATATTTCTGAGGCACTGAAGGCGAAATGACCACTGGATGCTACTGATGTCGGACTTACTGGCATTTCTGAGACAGACGACATTGTACCATTTGGTGGAATAACAGGAGCCATATCAGGAGCACTGTGGTCCACCACCATACTTCAACAAGGACAAAACAAAGCAGGTTACTTTTAAAATAACATAAGGAAGGTCCTCTACATCAAATTAATTTAACTAATATTTAAGTGCATGACAACTATAACAATCTGGGCAAAAATGTGCATTATGCAGAAACACACAAACAGTTAGAAATACATTATCAGTCACACAACTAAGCATTTCATTGATGAAATCAATTACTATTTAACCACAAAACACACCTTTAAACATTTCAGACAACTTAAAAAGCTAGACATGTAAACAATCTTAATTGTAATATTGACCTCTATATGAGTAACATAAAGGAATTATGTGTAGTTGAGAAAGTTCTCACTCATTCCCAGAATTCATCCGAATGGGGTGAAAGTTTCCTGGGGCAGGGACTCCGTTAACTACATGACAACTTGATATACCACAACCCATGGAGTCAATATGAGGTTGACCTGTTGCTGGCATGGGAGGCTGCTGTAGCACTGGATATCCCATAGGTAGGTTGTTGGCTGCACTGCAAACAAATAGTGTTAAAGAATATTGCAGGGAAATGAGAAAAAGATAAAGCAAAGTGAACTTATGCATGTATAATCTAGTCCATCTTTTAAGACTGAAATGTACTAAGCAATAAACACAAAAAGATTATGTAAAACACTCAAATACTCGCAGGCCAATAAAATATTTACAATCACTAATACAGCAAAATATATCCCCAGGAATCCATCAAAAATAACACTCAACCAAGAAATATATAAAAGGTTTCCTTTCCTCAACTGAGAGAAATAGAAAGCCAGCAATTAATAGACTAACAAGAAAATACCAGGGTTTCCAATGTTTGTTCAGAATACAAAAAAGGAAAGTTTCCAAACAATCATAAGAACAATCTTGTAATAGCACTAATAATTGAACATTTCTCAATTACTCAAACTTCTTAACAAACCAGAGTTTTTGATAAATCCAAACATTAACATCTGGAGTAAAATCAGGCAGCATCATAAATAATACTCAGGATAATGTTTTTAATTACTGATATAGCAAAGCCTCTATGGTTTTAAGGAATTTCCAAGAATCCTGAGAATCTTCATACTATTTTTTCATTCTCATAAAGTGAGGAAAGTATCAGTTAAGACCTTTTTCATGAGACATGATCTATGATTTGCTCCGTGTTGTTGGCCATGAAGTATAGAGTGTTGAGCAAGATTACATAACATGAGAAGTGAAATGTAAGTGCCATCACTCAAGTCTCAACTCACAGTTTACTTTAAGTCGTGCAAATTGCAAAGAGGTGAAGATATTTTGGATTTAAACACACACATATACACACTGATGAGAGGGCAAGAATTTACCAGGCATTGGATGGATTCCATTCTGTATTGGAGCCAATGGAACCTTTGCAGGCATTGGACACTTCATCAGATGATACTGATGCTCAAGTAAATGATTGAATAATAGTATTTGCTTTTTCAATTTTAGTCTGATATAGTAGGCCCTGAAAAAATCGGCATTCTCTTCTTCCAACTTCTGCCATACTGAATTAAAAAGGATCAATTACAAAGCATTGAAAGCAATGGGACATGAGTTTGCATCCACTTATAAAAGGTACAGAAAATATACAAGAATGCAAATAATGCCATGTTTTTTCTAAAAGAAAAATGTCTCAACTATCAAACTATGATGATTTCAATGTAATCAAACAGAGAAACACATGGATCAGATAACCAGTTTGATTAAATAAAACATGGAAAATCAATAAGAAGGATACAAAGGTTTTCTATGGATAGAAAATACAATAGACTATTATTAATTACAATTTACAATGCAATACATAAATGGCATGACAGAGACATTAAGAGTTAAGATGCCTACCAAGAGTTGTGAATCCAGGATCTATCTTTGCCCGAGTCAGTAATGTTTTAACCACTTCATCTTTATTCATATATAACTGTAGGCATCTTTCTATTAAATTCTGGACCTACAAAAAGGAGGAAAAAAGAAGATTAGCTTCCACAAATTATCCTTATATTCTTTTATTTATTTATTTATTTTTTTGAAAGGCACAAATTATCCTTTTATAAAATACAATCCACATGACATAGGATGCAAGTGGAAAAGTAGGCAATAACAGAAAACTAGTCAAATGTTTAGCAAAGAATACATATCCTTACAAATTCAATATCCTGCCGTGAAACTTTTTTGCTGTCATTACTTGTAGCAGATGCTGATCCTGTGTCTGTAACAGGAGCATCAGTTGTGTGATTGTTTGGTTGTTCACTCTTGGGCTCATGAGAAGCTTGAGTCGACGACTGTAATTCTTCCGAGCTCTGCAAATCCATAAAAGAATAGCTTTGTTTAATTATAATATATGCAAGCAGCTACGAGTGCTACAAAGGAAATCTAGAAGATTGGGCAGAGTTTGCATCACTGTGAGAGTAGAAAGCCAGAAAGTATTCTTTAATACTGAATACAACAGGACCAAAACACATTAAATTTTAGAGATTTAAATATGTACACATTAGTTTTTGCTTAACAAACCATTACAACAAAATAGACAACTGGAAATGACATGGACATTTAAGTTTTTTTCAGGGAAATAGTAAATTTTGCCACTCACTAACCTCCACCACGGTCAATTGTGAGAAAAGAATTATATCACTGCCGTTAATAAAGTAATACACCTTCAAACTTATCCAGGTAGATTCCTATTATATGACAATTAGATTCAGCAGGATTCTGTCTCCCGTTTAACTTATTCGTAGTTATTGCTGGCCACACCAGCAACAGATAACAAAACACCATGGAAAACCTCCATTTCTTCAAATTTCAAAAACACAAATGATCATCTCCGTGTATTACTGTAAAATTCCTTATATTAACAAGCACTCCTTTTCTCTCATCATGTCAACCCCTTGGTCCACAAGTGCACATCAGATCAGGGGTTTCCCCCAAAACAGGGTAAATATATGCATATATTGATTGAATTACGTAATTTTCCAAGGATAAATTGGTGCTTTTCTCAGCAAACAGCGCGGGTTGGTTATAACTGTATTTTAAAAGGAACCATATCATGAATATATATTCTCAGCATTGAAAGCCAATACATCCAAGTGCATTAGATCCATAAAATTAACCATTGTGATAGTGGATATGGCAAACAATGTACCAACTGCCAAGATAAAAAAAAAACATATAATAGGAGAACCTGCAAGTTCTTCATTTCAGCAGAAACAAGGCTGACTGCATGTCTTTCAGGGATTTAAGTAATCACTTACTGCCTTCGAATTCAAGATTGTTTGCATTTATGTCAATGAAACCCCGAGTTGAAGAAATCTTCATATAAATCAAAAGGAGTAATGAGAGAATGGTAAACCATACCATTTAAATAAGGAAGTGGTTCTTTAAGTCAACAAAAACCATCTACAAAGAAATTCATATCAAAATACCCTCGATCAAATATGAGAAATAGTATCTTCTACATCAGAGAGAACTTCATATGGTAAAGAAAATGTAACTGTCACTTGCCTGTACTGTTACAAAAACTTAAAAAAAAAAGGTCCATTAATTGTACGTTTTAAAATGAGAAGTTTCTCCAAAAGGAAGGATGACAGTTACATTTATTACTACACTAAATAAAGTAGACATAGGCAAACTAGGGCAGCAAGTTAGAGATGCTGTAAAACACTACAATTACTATAGCCTTTTTTTTTTCAGTCAACTTAGCAATTTCAACATTCCTTTTGACAGAATAAATCAGAAGTGCAGCCACAGCTTTTAAGATGAATTTCAAATTTCTTCAGCAAGAATAGTTAAAAATCAAAGTCGGTTATGGTTCACCATAAGACTAGGCAATAATTAACATCACAATTTTAACAGCCACGAGAAAAGGGGAGGAGGGAATGCAATGATGCAGTACTTTCAGAAAAATTGCAGTCGGTGAAACAATGCCTATCTACAATTGATTCAAATGGTAGAAATACAGAAGGAAAAAAAAAACAACCTTTTTCAAATCTCAAAAAATGAAAGGAATAGTTAAACAAATTTGAAACAAACCAGATCTCGATTGCCGATAAGAAATTAAGAATTGAAGGGGAAGCAGCACAAGGATTCATCAAGCAAACAACTCCTTCAAAAGGAATAAACTTTTTGAGCCACAAAACAACAAAGAAGCTCCAATGCCCCAAAAAACAAACACCCCATGAAGCAAAAAAAAAAAAAGGGAAATGAAGATCTAGCAAATATATTACCTCACACACCAGTTCCTGAATCTGCAAACAAAAACACAAGAAGAAGAAAAAAAAAATAGCAGAACACTGTAATTTTTATCGACGAATTTAAAAAACCCCACCAGCTAATTCAAGCTTAATTAGCTTGAAAAAGATGCATCAACTCATGGAAAGGGAAAAAGAATGAAAATTTGGAAAAACTGGTAAGTGGGTTGAGGTTGAGGCTGAAGTTGAAGGAATGAAGAAGTGTGGAGAGTGAACAATAATAGCATTTGAGGTTTAAGGAGATATTTTGAAAACGGTGGAAAATGATATTTACATTAGGGACACAACAAGTCTGAGTAACAATGAGGATTCTGCAAGAAAATTACAGAGAGAGGGTTGTTCTGTGCAAAAGGTGAAATGAAAGTAAAAGAGATAGCGTGTGGGAAATTTTTGAATAATCAGAAAAATCAAATTTGGAAGAAAAATAATATATATATATTCTTGAAGGAAAGTATATGTTTAGGACGATCACCAAAGTCATTTTATCTCTGCAAACAAAATTAAATTTTTTTATCAATATTCTTTGAAAGTAAGATATTTTTATTATCAAAATTATGAGACTAATCATCGAGGAAAAAATTGTGAAATAAATATGGTAAATCATCTATTAATTATGTTATTTCTTATTGGTATATATATATATATATATATATATATATATATTCTACTAACAATTTGGGAGAGTGACTTCGCTGGACTCAAGCGGTTTGGAATTTCTTTTATTTTTTTTCCCAAAAAAATAGTAACAGAGTAGTGAAAATGATTTTATTATGAATATATATATATATATATATTGGTAGTAAAAAATAAATAAATAATATATAATAAAATATAAAATTATCAAAAAATATTTATTTAAATTTGTCTCAATTTAGGTATCATTGTATAAATTCAAGCATATTTTACTCAATAAGTCGGTCTTAACATTTTTCAAATTTAACAAGATATTCTCATAGTTGAGATGAGATGATTATTTTAGACTGAAATTAATTTTTAATTGGCATATTGTGCGTACGTAGCCCACAGCACTGCATCAACCCAAAATCAAAAGTGTTGACCAATGTCAAACACCTAAACACAAATTTCCTGAGACACATTTGGAAATAATAAATCATACATTGATACAGAGTAATATTACTTTATCATTACATTAAAAATAACTTAAGCAATGAATTTGATTAAGATTTTAAAAGATTTTTATATGAAAAAAATTTGAGATATTCAATCAAGACTTTTAAATAAAATAAATAACTTTTGTGATATTCGATCTAAAACTTTTAAATAAGATAAATAAATCTTGTAATATTCAATCTTATTTTTGGTCTTGTGCCAAATAATTCAATCCAACTCAAACACTTATAAATATATCTAATGTTAGTGTAATAGGTAAAAAATTAATAAATATATTTATCACTTGTTCATAATGTATCGATTTTGTTAAAATCTTTTATCACCATGGAGAGATTTCAAACTTTGATCCATAATTTGAGTTACTCTTGTAAGTTAGTTAAACACAATGATTTTATCTTAAACACTTCAAAATTAATTTTAAACATTTTATCTTAATGGTGTTTGTCCCAGGGATAAAATGTTTATCAAATCCAATTAAGCATATGATTAAAGGGCTTAATTTGTATAGCCTCTTATTAAGGATGTTCCTACCTTATAAAGGATCGGATAGCCACTGGCATGGGCTTGCTCCACAGAAAACAAAGCAACAATGTGTGTCTTTCCCCTTTTGAAGAGTTGATTTGCAGGGTGTGAAAAAGAAGGGAAGGAATGAAGTGCAAAAGCCATGACATTGGTCATTGATTGGCCTGGCCTAATTAGAGGATCTATGGAAAATGACAAAAGCACTTAATGCAGTCCCAAGTTGTTGATTTTTTGTGTTCATTTCATAGTCATCCCTTACCTACGCAACGCAAGTGTGAAGTGTGCCTCTCTGCCACCACTATTCATTTATTAATTTCTTGCCATTCCCAATTAGTGCCCCCACTCCTTCTGCGTGGTCCAACCCTCTCCCCATACCCACCTGCGTCTTCAACTTCCTCCATATCGCATTTCATGAATCTTATTCTAAAGGAACTATACTTTATATATTCACTCTTCGCTAAGCTAAGTATTTTTCTTTTTGTTGTTAACAAGTATTCTTGGGGGTATGATTAACAAACTAAAAAAATAAAATATTTATTATGAAAATCATAAAAAAAAAAAATCATTTGGTGCATTCTAATAAAATGGTACAATGTGTATCGGTGTATGAAATATTTGTCAAGTGGATTTAACTTTAGAGATTGAATAGTATATGAGAATTATCATAAATATATTATTTTTTATTCTCACGGATAAAAATATATATATAATATGTAAATTAAATTTTTTAAAAAGATTTTTCTAAGCTGTACAACATTACACAGGTTAAATCTTATTAATTATCCACTTTTCACTAACTATAACTACCTAATTAATTGTGATTCTTTAAAAAAAAAATCTCTCTCCTAATTATGATACAAACTAACCTTCCTATATTAATATAATCTCTTTCTTTCCATCCATTAATAGAAATTTACCAACTCTTCAAATTGTACAATTAAATATTTTTCCTAAACTAATTCCTTCGCATCCAATTCCAACAAAAGTGTAAAATTTGCTTCATGCTGAAAATAAACTTTGAATAAATTTGACATACAATAATTTATTCCAACAAAAACGTTTTTCTTACTAATGTTGATTGAAAATTAAATACTAATTAAAATGATTAAAAAATTCTGAACAATTAATTAATTACACTAACAAATTCAACTTTTAAAATCTCAAATAAATAATCATATGGCATATTACAGTACATTATTTACTTAGAGAAATTTTCAATAGTAAAATACTACTACTATAATTTTTTTAGAATGCACAAAAAAAATTGAGAGCTTTTATTCACTTTAAATTTTACATAGAGGTGTTAAGTCGACCTGACTTATTTAAGTTTACCTATGATAAGTTATTAATGAATTTCTAGGTTAAGTTAGGTTAGACCAGTTAATATTGGTAGGCTAATATTTTTTTTAAGGAAAGGGTTAAAATTATGTTAATTAATTTATTATTATATTATAAATTATCAATTTCGACATTAACATATTATGAACCCATATTTGATATTTAATATATTTTATGATTTGATGTAATTCTTTGCAAATGTGTTTTACCCCTTAAACTTTGTTGCTTATTTTTTTTTTAGCATGAGGCTTTTTTTCAACATCATAAATATTATGTGTGGAAGATAATTCCGTTAGAGTCAAATATGATTATTATATCATCCAGCAAAAAGAAAATAGGATTATTATATCCAAAAAAAATCTTTCAAGTTTAAGATTAATGATTAAATTAAAACAATTTCAGTTGATTTACGATATTGAAACTTTATATATCAATTTAAAAAAAAATAAAATAAAATAGTAAAGTTGGAAGCTGGGTAGGGGCAAATTAGCCCGTATGGGTTAATCATTTTTCATGTATGTTGGGGTTGGATTAAGTCGAACTAAAATTGAAAGTTTTTTTTTATATTGGGTTATTTAAGTTAACCTATTAAGTTCAACCATTTTTTTAAATAAAAGTTCAACTAATTATAGTATCTTCAATTTTGTTCTAAAAGTATTATGCCATGTTGACTTTAAAATAAAATGTTGACGAAATACATACCTGAGTCTAATGGAAGAAAAAAAAATGTTTTTACAAACTAGCAAATCATGATTTTTTTTTTAAAAGAGACGCTCATGTTCAATATCCAAACATGTTTTGAGTAAAATTATTTATTGCAAAAGATACTTCTAAGGAAAAAAAAACAACTTATAACATTAAAAGAGTAAGTACAACAAGCAATAGTAATGATTTATAGTTACACTGCATAAGTAATAATAAATATCTTTAAGATATTGGCGTAACAATTTTAAAAAATAATTCATATATTATATATTATTTTTTAATGAATAAATAATCTCTATACTACCAATGTAAAAAAAAAATCACGTTATTATCAAACCACAAATTAATATGTAATAAAAGAAAAAAGTTAGTTCATTTTTAGTTTTAAGATATTGGTGTAACAATTTTAAAAAATAATTCATATATCTGATAGTATTTTTTTAATGAGTAAATAATTTCTATACTAATGTAAAAAAATACACTATTATCAAATAAAAAATTAAAATGTTATAAAAGAAAAAAATATGTTAATTTTTATAATTTTACCTAAAATTCACATCAATGATAATAATAACTTTAAATTAACTCACATAGTTATTAATAGTATTACTTCCGTTCTGAAATAAGTATTATATTTGAAGAAAAATAATGTTTTAAAATAATTATTACATCTTACTTTTTTTAATGTAATATTAATTATTTTTTTATTAATATTCTTAATAAATGTTATTTTAGTTTTTAAATCTAATATTACTATTTTTTTCATCTAAGATTAGTTTTGTAAAATCATGATTTGTATTATTTATTTATTAATTTTTCTGAATGTAAAAGAATTAAAATGATATTTATCTTGGGATGGATGGAATAACAATTTTGTTTGATAGGGTTAGGATGAAAGAGAAGGTTGTTCCATTATGGCTGAGAAGTGCACACGTGGCAGGTATTTAGCGGAGGATCGTGGTGGAGGCGTGACCGTTAATAGGTCAAATACAATAAAGAACGACTTTCAAAATTCCCGCTAAGATTTTCTCATCTTGTCTCTTTGCCTATCTCTCTCAAATCATTATTTTCCATAACTTGGACAATTAACTAGTCAACTTTTTTCAATTTTTATTATATAAAGATATTATTATAGTGTTTTAGGAGTTTTTAAATTCAACAGGATTTTTTAAATTTGTTTCCTTCAATTTATTTCCTTTATCTCTATTTTTAAGTTGAATTTTAATATTTTTCAAAAATATTAAAATATAATTTATTTATTTTAAATCTAGAATATAATTTACTCTCTTCGATCCTTTTCATAAGATCTAAATTAGATCTGAATTTAGTCCTTTTACAATAATCAATCTAAAATATTTCGTGTTGGTTACTTTAACAAAAATTTCATTAATTATGAGTATTTTTTTTTTTGGACCAAATTTAGATACAGTGAGTAAGTACTATTAGTGATCGATGTTCTCTCCAAATAAATTTAAAGTTTTACCTTGATAATATCCAAAATAAAGAAATTCATTAAATGTCACTACAAAACTCCAAATCTAATTAGAGAACAACACCAAGAGTCTTATCATAGTAATTTGGAAAGGAAATTTGCTAAAAGAGTCTTTACATTGCCACTCTTATAAGAAAAACACAATCATATAAAAAGGTTCAAAACATATCCTCGATTTTTGTTTGTTTCATATTATTATTGTTCATGAATTTTTTAATCTTGAATTATTGAGAACTTGATTTTCTTGGACCTGCTTGAAAGCACGATAGATACAGGTCGAGATTATTGAGATTTGAAGGCAGGAGCCAAATATTGAGGTCTAAGATGCAAAAGAATTGTTTTGTCGGTGCTCATTCAACCGTGATTGCAAAGAGCATATTCGTTTATTTTTTTAAGAAATCTTTATTACTTTATTATTCTATATATGTATTTTTTTATTTTTATAAAAAGGAAAAGAGATAAAAAAAAAAGAGGCTATTGGTTGTTACAAGACTCAGTTCGCCATTAAAATTTCTACACATTAAAAGCACGGTATATTAATTGAAGAGAGAGTATCGTTTTACGATTTTAAATCTATAAATAAAAATTGACCTGAGCATTAACTCATATAGTGAAATTAATTAACTTTAAGTATGTTAATGATCTAAGTATAAATTAATAAAATGTTTCCATCTGGTTAAGTTATCAAATTTAGACTAGATCCAGTCATAATGAATATATATGTGTGTCAAAAACAATTTGACTCGATGACACACACACACACACACATATATATATATATATGTGTGTGAATTAAATGTTATGTATAATTAACTACTAGAATTTTAAAAACCAGAAAGTAAAATTAGAAAAACGTTCCATTATGTATTTCAAAATAACTTGTAGTACAAAAATATCATATTAAATAAAACGTATTATAATTTGAGCCATGAAATTTCTCGATTTATAACTAATTTTTTAAAAATAATTATAATCTTGGAAAAGTTCTGTAATGCCAAGATAAGTTAAAGTGAAACGTAACTTACTGACTTGTATCTATTTTGAAAAATATGTGTAGGGTTTAATTAATTACTCGGTGATATATTTTGAATCAAAGTTTTTTATGATGTCTTTTTTTTTTTTATGATGTCGTTGTTGCGGTACTTGTGGTTGTTTGAGTATTTCAATTGTGTTTAAAAATTTGACCAAACATATTGCATTCATATAACTCTTTGTTTGTGTGGATGGCAGGAATTGGTCGGGTTGTATCTTCAGGTGGCATTATCTTTTTTTTGTGAAGTTTTTTCCTAGATATTAACAAAAATTTAAGTATAATATTATAAATATTCTTTGTTAATGATATTTTAAATTTTCATCTTAATAATTCGTGCATTGAAAGTCAATATTAAAGATGAACGTGAATTATTAAAATAAAACTATAATTGTTATGAAATAGCATCCACCTAAATCGGAACGAGATGTCTCGAAGGTACTCGTGTGATTGTAAACGTCCAACTAAAACACAAGTATATAAATAGGTCTGAGGTATGAAACAATTAAAACTTTCATTTTTCAGTACTCTCTATCTCTCCCATACATGCATTTGAGAGGCAAAGTGTTTCAAAGTATTCCACCGATGTTGTGTCGCCACCTCCACCATGCTCCATTGGTTAGCTCAACCACCAAGTATCTGATTTGAACCTACGTATATCCTGTCTCAAATAGGATTTGATCCAGTTTTTGTGTTATATGAATATTTTTAAATTCAAGAAAAAGTAAAATATCATTATTAATTGTCTAATATTAATGACATTGAATATATTAATAAATTTAAATATATTTTAAAATACCTTATTTGTCAATAATGAAAATGTTATATTATTACAGATAATTAAGAATATATTAAAAAGATAATTTTTTTAAAAGTTGAGGAACTACTAATGGAACTGAATTATTTAAATTAAGGTATATCAATTTTTTTGTTAATTATTTCAATATGACATATCAAAAGTTTAATTCAAATTCAGATTGTGATTGATTAAATTTAAAAAGGTAACATTTGAGATTAATAAAAAAATTATATAAAACGTATAAGATAATTGATTTAAGAAAAGTCAAAAGTAACTTATTTAAAAATTAGGTAATTGATTTTAAACATTCCTTCATCAAAAAGTGATTATTTAAATTTATATAATAAGAATTAATAGACATGTATCATAATAGTATATTGGAAAATTAAATGCAATCGAAAAAGAAAAAAGAAAGTTATTTTTTTACTGAAAAAAAAGAAAGTTATAACAAAAAGGGTTTAACATAATTAGTGAAAAAACTCTCACTCCAATTGTTTTTTTTATAAACCGTAAATATTAATTCTTTATTAGAAATAATCTTATTTGAATCTGACAAGAGAATTATTATAAAATCTTAATTCTAATTATTTAATACAATTACATATTTAGAATTTTAATATCAATTACTTGTGATTAAGCTAGATTAATGTTAGTTCATCTACGTTTGGTTACTTTTTGTTCTTATGTTCATACTTCATACCTTTTAATCTTTTAATTTATCAATGTCTGGAAGCTTGAAATTATGAATATATGTTCATTCAATACATAAACGCTTGACTAAATTATGTTCACTACTTTCCCGTGATATCACTATCATATCTGATGTTTAAAAGTAGACATTACATTTGCAAAACCATGGCACCAGCAGCAGCTAAAAACCTTCACCAACCAATTTTGAGCCACTTAAATTAAAATAGAGCAAGTAATTCCTTAATAATTTTTTCCGATAATTTTCGAGAAGATATATGGACGTGTAATTGTGCGATTGTAGCTAGTAATCTTAAACATCACGTAAACTCAAGTAGAAAATAAAGAACGTCAGAATATGCAGTTGAATTATTGCGGTTTTAGCAGCTAGTGGATAAGCATAAGGTTTGCTAGCTCAGCTTCCAACAGCTCATTCTGAAGCTCGTATGTAAAGATAAATCTTATTATTAGTCTTTGCTCAATTACTCAAACGTAAAAGTAAATTGGTTCATTGATGATACTATAGCATCTGATTAAATCAAGTTCCCTGTCACAATATCAAAACCTACTTCAACTTATTGCTAGAATTCTAGGTCTTTCCAGTGTGGAACCTAGCAGCTAATTTATTCAAGATTTTTCTTCTTCTCAATTATACAATTGGACCCTCAATTATATTTTAAAATTTAATTTGATTCATCTATCATTAAAAGGTTCAATGTAATCCATCAATTATTTAAGATGAAATAATTATACCATTTTCATTAAATATGTTAATTATTTGACACAAATCAATATTTTTTGTATTAATTATCAACAAAATTGATATAAAACGTTTTCATTAAATATGTTAATTATTTGACACAAATCAATATTTTTTGTATTAGTTATCAACAAAATTGATATAAAACGTTATATTTTTAAAAAAAAATTGTTTGACAACATATATATAAAAGAAGATCTTCAGGCTTCTTAGGCTTTACCCAAAGTGAACCTTTTATAATAATATAATTTATAAGTATATATGCTTTTGGCCAAGTAATAACCTAATTTTGTTAAACATACTCTAACTTATTTACCTTTTGTCACCCACTTAGGACATATTTAAAAAGACTTTATGAGCAGCCGATTGAAAATTATATATGTATATGTATTGATCGTGTAACATCTCTAATGGATTAATGAGCTATTATGCAGAATATGTGGAGCAGCCTAATAAATGTGGTAAGTGATAGATTAATCATCTTGAAATGTTTAGTAGATTGATTTTAGGGGCTGACAATTTTGGGTGTCCACAACTCCTCAAATGGCAAATATGAAGGTTGAATTTGAAGGCGATCTATGGTGTTTCTACTAGAAGTCATTCAGATGGTAATTAAGGTTCAACTAGGTTTGCTGACATGTTAATTATTAAAAAAAATTGTAAACCAATTAATAGTTTTTTGTTTTACTTTGAGATAAAAGATTATGAATGTCTTTGAATTCATTGAATCATATATTAATCTTAGGTGAGTATCGTTAATCCAGCATAATTTTTCACAAAATAGGCCCAAAAAAGAAAAAGAAAAAGAAAAAGTCAAAGTCTAAAAGATGAACGAGTTAGTCGTATTCACAAAAATTTATTGTGATTTACGTGATAGGTGACAACGTTGGGTTGGTGGTGATATAGGCACCGGCAACAACATAACCCTTTGAGGGACAACAACACACATTTTACACATCAATGATGACACATGCACGAGAAACTTTTGGTGCACATGGCTAGCGGAGACAACGCACGAACCTTAACTTGAGTGGTGCCCAGAGGAGCACCTAAGTTACTTTTGGACGACCAAGGGGGGAACCAAACTTTTAGTTTAAACTTATTAGGGAAAATTATTGGGAGGACCACAATGTATCAACTTCCATCACCTTTCTTCATCGTGTCTGCATCCCTTTGTTGGTGAGAAACCTTTTGTAGCCACTTCGAAACCCTAAGGATAAGTGCTGGCCACACTTTGCCTCTTTTGCTCCCCCAATTGGGCCCGGATTCAACTACATCTACATGTACTCTCCCAGGAGTGCTGAATTTCTCTTTCTTTGATTTTAGTTTTTAACATGTCCAACTTTTTAGAAAAACAAAATGATTTTAACAACAAATAATGATACCACCACAATGTAGTCTTTAAATCATGATTTTTAAGGTGAGTTGATAATATTTGGAATTAATTGTGAGGATGCCAATATTTTATTGGTCTAAATGGATATGGATTCAATTATTTAAATAAGGTCTCAAGTTTAAATTATATAGAGAAGAAATAAGTATTTTTGAAAAAATTAATAGTATTAAAAGTGGTCGATTAAATTTGTCTTGACATTAATTCTGTTGAAACGGCAAGATATGATCATTCTCCTCTGGGCTTAATAACTAATTAAACATAATTAATTATTGTTTTGTGAAAAATAAAAATCACACTATACAAATAATATTATTTTTTAATTAACCTTTTTCTTTTATTAAAGAAAGTATTATAACTTATAATATGAAGAAATCAACTCATCATAAAGAAATAACAATGACTTCTCTAAGCATAACAATGTTTCTGAAGGAGTTTTGCCATATTGGACAGATCTAACCAGGAGAGTTATGTTTGGATCGATCTTAATTTGAAGCTATTACGCATATTTCACATTTTCAAACCAACCAACCAACCGTATTTGTGTCCGTAGTCCCATCATCAAAGGGCCTAAACACATTTTGGGTATCACCTTGAAAGTGAACTATAGGATGCTCACATTTTAAGAAAAATGAACACTCACCCAAGTTGCTATATATCCCTTGCCAATCCTTCAAACTTTTGTGCCTTAAGCAGCTATGGAGGACCCAAGTAAAGCACTAAATATTATGACAATCTGTTATATAAATAAATCAACTGAAAACATTATGACTTGCATGTAAAAACTAAAAATGAATAATATATAATTAACTTATCATCAGTTGAATTAAAAACATATATTTCTATGATTATTTTTCGTGAAAGATATATGTGATTTAATTTGTGAAGAAGAAAAAAAATACATTATATAATAATCATATGTAACAGCATCTGAAACATTAAGCGAGTGTTTCATAGCAGTTTATTTTTCATAAATAATTACTTTTCTTTTTCAAAAATTCTTTCAAAAAGTTAATAAAAATTAGTAGTTATTTCTTTAAAATAAACTAACCAAACATACACTAAGAACTTTAAAGATTAAAGAATAAACTTTTTTCAATGTCATGGAATGAAGATGAAACATGAAAATTCTCGTTATTGAGAATGAGTATTATATTACATTATAAGTGGGTGTTTGGATACCCATCCTTCAACAAATATATCCATAATGGATGCTGAAAAGTGAAATAACTTTTCAAGATTGCTATACATATACAAGAATGTGAAATAATTGAATACTGAGAAGGCAAATGTAAAAAGATCGAATACCTATGTAACCGAGTTTGAAGAAGCTTGAATCAAATGAATACTTTTAACAATTTTGAACCATTAGTGAAATTCTTGGTGAGTGATGCAGTCTTGGTTCAAGATGAATCAATATAAATTTCTTTTGTTATCTTTCCATCTTATTTTTTATTTGGTATTGAATACCAAAGAAAGAAGATAACTGATGTGAACTTATTTTGAGAAAAATCTTTTTATAGAGGCCAGACGATTTATTCGTCCTGTGTGAATACATTTTTTAAATGAATTTACTTAAAAAAATAATTAAAACGCAATTCAACTTCTTGTGTTTTGACCTATGTATGTCTTACATTAATCCTTAAGCCTATGGAGATGATGAAACTGAATTGCTGTTAGTTAGTTAGTCAGTCAATTATAGCCATTTCAACAAAATTATTTTTCGTCTATTTTCTTAAAATCTAATAATTATAATCAGTAATTAATTTTAATCATTTGATTTTAAATAATAAAGATAAAAAAATAACTCTAATTTTTTTTTTAAAATAAGTGAATTCTTTCCTTATATATATATATAGATATCCCAATGCACTCAAACTGTATTCCAACATATACAAAATATATAATTGCAAAAAACACGTCCAATTATTCAAAATGTTCTTACTATCTTTCGTCTGTTCTTTGAACACGTACAAAATTGACTGTAATTAGTCATTAAAGTACTTAATTACTAAAGCTTAAAAAAAGTTATAAATAAATAACACATGAAAGGACAACAATTTTAAGTGAGAGAATGAGGGAGTGTGGGGTCTGTCCACTTATTACCCCTCAGGTGCCACTGACCACAGCCACATGCAACACAATATACTAATTAATTAAGCCCAAAAAGAAACTTTGTATGAATATTCAGTCCATGCAAAAGAGTTGCACCACCTGGCAACATATATGTTATTATATTTCTAGAAATCGGGTGGTCTTGGAGCTGTTTAGTTTATTATTCCTTTGTAATCTTAAAAGTATTTATTCTATATTGAGGACTCTCTATTCAAGGTATTGAGGCAAAAAGGGGCCATTATATTATTGTGTTCTAGAGGTGCAGTTAGGAAAATATCCTAATGTCCACTTTGACGCAAAATATTAGTGAATGTTAGAATCATGATAGTACTAAAAAGGACATGTACTTTGGCGTAGTTAATTATTCTAATTAACACATGAACATA
This sequence comes from Glycine soja, assembly GCF_004193775.1. Taxonomy (NCBI): domain Eukaryota; kingdom Viridiplantae; phylum Streptophyta; class Magnoliopsida; order Fabales; family Fabaceae; genus Glycine; species Glycine soja. Next base: position 2,461,436 of record NC_041017.1, read on the forward strand.
GCTACGCTTTCAACCTTATTGCAGGGTCATGTTAGGTACAAATGAAAAAAATAACTAGAAGTGTGGGAGGGATTTTATATTTTAAGGATTCTTTTGGGGTAAGTGATTAAGGCATTTTGGATAGTGAAGCTACCCGTAACTAATTTTATTATGTACTATACATATGCAATGAGCTGACTCAATATTATTAATTGGTGCTCTTGCTTTTTTCAGTCAAACAATTAAACAAATATGTCGGTGATAAAAAAATTGCTTCATCATTGTACCTATTGCTTAGTTTATAACTTTATTTTCTTGGAGTATAAGGTTTTTTGGCGGTTGCGTGGAGAAGTATAAGAGTTGGAGTGATGAGAAAGTCATAGACTCAAATTTTACGACTAATATAGCATGCTAATTAATTAGCTAACATTTGTCTATATAAGAAAATCAAATCTTTTTGAATCGCTAGCCACGGGTGGATCAAGTCTCGGAGCAAATCAAATTTGTATCTGAGTTTTTATAGCTGGAGTACTAATCCGATGGAGGGTGTGTTTTCTCTGCAGCAAGCTACAAGGCAAACATAAGGTCTATATATAGTCCTGATTAATTGTTGGAGTTTGAATTTTGTAATTTTCTTTTGCTAATTAGGGTTGTTATTTGGATCAAAGTACCTAGAATCAGTCTCCAAATAACCAAACTAATGATCAATAGTATATATATTACACATCTTGTTATGTGCAATAAATTAAGTAATCTGATAATTCACCAAAAAACAACCAAACTTGTCTAAATTAAATAATTTGGTTGAAACAAATTGTCAAACAACACCACTTCAATCAATTCGTGATAAACACTCTTGCAGATAATTAATATAAGATCATTATATATATATATATATATATATATATAGCAGTTAGCAAGCAAAGAGCTAAAGAGCAATAATCAGCACCCATATAGCTTTGCTATTATCATTCATGCTACACAATGGACACCGCGAAGGTTGAATAATAAAAAATTAACTTCCAGAATTAAAAATTTAAAACACCATTTCCACTCATGAGCACTATAATTAATTGGCCCCAGCTATATAGTGGACTTTGTTGATTGGATGATCTAGACATGCAAGTGAAGTGAGGCACAATATTATTTAACCTTTTCATCAACATCATTGTCGGATTATGAGAAAAGCCCCGTGCTTTTGTTTCACTTAATTAGTGAGGTTTGGTTTTATTTTATTGTTACACCTTTCTTTTTTTCCCCAACACTCTTGTTATTTCATTCTTTAAAATTAAAGAAAAAACACATTTTAGTGATCGAACTCACACTTATACTTAACATTTAAGACTTGGAAGCTAAACAAATTCTTATTTACTTTTATTTGACGGTTTCCGGTACAAAAATTAATGGATCTTTTGTTTAAAAGTTGAATAAATGTTTATATTTTTTTTTTTTGCTGCATGAATAAATGTTTATATTAAACTAATTTAAATGAGGCTTTAAAAAGTATTAGTTAGTCTTATAGGTCTTTTATATATTTCTTTTGTCTTTCTTTTCCAATTTCCTTGTTTATCGTTTCAACGATTTGAAAATGGAGTGCAAGTCAAGATGAGCGTCCCACATTTTATTTTATTTATTTTATCAAGCAGTTCATGCATTAAGGAATTTTTTTATTATTAAATATTCATTACACAAGTTAAATAAATTAAATCAGTGAATATTAATACATTGTTATTTTCAATTATTTATTTTATTACGCGTTATATCCTCCTATGGCAGATACAGTACTCCATAAAATCAATTATACATGCTCTATATATAAATTTTTAAGACAATCAATAATATATCATTTTTATCTGATAGTACTAGTAGCATCATGTTAGGTATAGTTTTTATAGTAATTATTATAAAGCTTAAATAACTTTTAAGTTGTTAAAATATATTTTTAATTTTTGTTTTTGAGTTCCTAATAAAAAAAATTATTACTCTTTTTGATATATTAAAAATTTTCTTTTGAATCCTATTGTCAGTCAAGTAATTATGTAATATCATTCCAACAATTAATATATGTTGAAAGAACGGTTAAAAATAATATTTTGTCATCATTTAACCAATAATAAAAATTCAAACTAACAAAAAAAATTATCAAAGACTCAAAATAAAAATTAAATATATATCAGAGATTTCAAACACATTTCAACCTTATTATAAAAATTAATAAATTTATTACACATTAAAATATTTTTTTGGTACATTTTTATTTTTTGAGATACACATACATGATAAAAAAAATTTGATTGAATTGAATGAAAATGTATAATATATTCTAATTAAATTCTTGTACTCATTGTTTAGTTTCATTAGGTCGATGCTATAAAAGTGAAAAGATTTGATTGAAACAAAATATATACTATATATATACTTTTATATTTTTGTCATAATAAGTACTTTCCTTGATTCCTTCTTACTGAATTATAAGTAGTACTATATATTTATATACTTCCTTAAATGCTAAAAAATCAAATAATTTATTGACTAACTAAGCAATTGAATTTACATGAAAGAGAAAGAGAAGAAAGTAGAGAGGACCCCATTTTATTATGGGCTGCAAAAATATAAAAAGGAAACTGCCCAACAAAACAAAACACCAATGCAAGTCATGACTCATTCATTAATCAGGTTCCGTTACATGCGTTATGTACACCCTCTCTCTCTATATATAACCCCTCCTCCTTCTTCCCTACTCTCTCTCTCATTTTGATATATCTCTATATCTATGCTTATTACAAGTATTCTCTAAGACTCGTACGTCGATTCATGTTGTTCAAGTTTCATTCCTATCTGTGTTTTCTGCAACTGATCTTCTTCTCACACTGTAAGTTTCCTTCTTAATTTGTTCCCTTCAAGTTTACTTATGATCATGTTTTGTTATTCTTTTGGATGAAGCAATCACAAAATAAAACATACATATATATTATATATGCTACTGCTAAAGTCACCGCATGGATGTCCCACCACTCATTTTGTTTATCTCTCTTTCTTCCAACTCAAGGTTCTTAATTGCTCATGTTTTCTGCTAAAAAATCATAGTTAGGAAAATGCCCTTTTGGGAATTATACACCTCAAATAAGAAGAGATAAATAAGGAGAAAAGGAGAGTAAATAATAATAATAATAATATAGATATTATAAATAATTATATAATGTGATAGAATGAGAGAAATAAAAAAATAAAAGATGTATTGATGAGAGTTTAAAAAAATGAGGTGTCTAAAAATCATCACTCAAATGCGATTATTTATGCAATGAGAAAGGCAGAGAAGAAATTTCTCTTTTACTCAGGACTAATATATTTATATGATCTCGGATTAATCTGTACATAAAAATAATAATTTTTTAATTTATTAGAATAAAATAATTAAAACTCAACTCTATTATAAAGATTAGTTGAAATATATTGAGAATATGTCTCATATTTTTAGTTTAAAAATGAATAATTTGTTTATCTTTTAAGAATTTACTATTTGTTTCAAATCTTTATAATATTATTTGAATTTAAAAATATTATGTATTTTTTTAGAATATGTTATATATATATAACGAAATTTATAATCCTACTATTTGTAATTTTCCTTGGTTAGAGTTTAAAAAATATTAGGTAATGTTAAACAAAATTAATGGAAAAACTAGTTGGTAATTAAAAGGTGAAAATTAATTTATTAAATTATAAATATTTATTAAAATTAGTTGTTGAGATAACTTAAAAGTGTAAAATGACAAGAAAAATAATAAAATTATGATTTATTTTTAAAAAGTTATAAGAAAAATAAATAAATATATCTAGAATAAAAATTAAAAAAAATATAAAAGAAACTAAAATTTTAAAAATACTATAACTTAAAAACTATTAAAAAAAACTTATATCAAACAATTAAATCAACTTTTAAATTAATAAAAAAAATAAAAATTAATTAAAATGTCTTGCGATAGTCTTAATATTCTCCTCTAAGATATGGTTGGTCAGTTAATGCGATTATGTGAAGTTAAAACATCTTTCTCGGACTTGAAAGCGCAGTTATATATTAATGAGAAACCAGAGAGTTTTTTAAGAAGACATTAAAGCAACATCGTTGCGTTTTGATTTCTCTATTGATCGTTTCAGATTGTGCCATAGCATTTTAAATGCATGATTATTGCTGAGGAAAGCCACTCATTAATGTTTGGTATGATAATATTTACTCATTTAAGAGGTGCATGCCGATAATTAAGAATATTCTTTTGATAATCTCTCCCTTCCAAAATAAATGTTATTATAATTCGTTTTACAAGGATAAAAAAGTTAACTAATAATAAATAAAAGAGAATAATAAATTTATAAAATTAATCTTAGTATTAATATTATATTAAAAAATTAAAATAATATTTTATTTTGGATATTAGTAGAAAAAATAATTACTATTTAATTTTAAAAATTAAATAGGACACTTATTTTGAACTTTTTAAATCCGTCATTTATTTTAAGAGAAGAAGTAAATAAATAATATTTAACTAAAAATTCTTATTTGGGTTAGTTTGTGTATGCTACCGTTGACATTTGCAATTAATTAACATGGACTTCATGCTTTAAAAAAAATAGAAAGGTTAATGATGTGAAATTCTAATTATTTTATATGATTACCATTTTAAGAATAGAGTAACTACAGCACATATATCCTTAAAAAAAACTATAGCACACGTATATTTACAATATAAAATTTTTATACTATCAATCCAATAAGTTTTTTTGTGATGTATGATAATTTTATTAATCTTTATAATAATTATTTTTAAAATTATTTCTAACATAATTTTTAATTGGTTAACAATATATATGAACTTTTTTATAGTGTGAAAACATGAAATTTGAACTTGAAAGAATATAATATTCATATATTAAATACAGCTTCTTCTTTTTTCCTTTTACATTACAACCTAAAAATAAAATATATAGAATGAACTCAGGGAAATCAAACAGAAATGAGTAAAAAAGCCACAAAATTTATGACAATATATTATATATTAAGAATAATAAAATATTTATCTTTCATTACGCTTTTTTTATATCTCTTTCACAACGCTTTTAATTATTAACTTTCATCTTAAAAGTATACATAAAAGTCCAGATGATTGATAAAATGACATGTTGTCCACTTCCTTAATCATTTGGCAAATTAACTTATGTTTTACATCACTTCCTAAATTCCACAATTCTATAAAGTGTGAACCATTTCGTTATTTTCAATCAATTGTTATTTATTTATTTATTTATTGAGTAGTAAAAACTATTCTACCTTTTAGAATTTTACGTATTTAGTGCACTCTAGCTAGGGTTCGTCTTGATGTTGGAATTTCTTGTATTTTTAGATTTTATTTTTTTATTTTATTTGTTGTCAATGATTACCTAAAAATACATTATACCTACATTATTTGTCCCAAAGTACACGTGAAAATCCATTCTTTTAAATTTATTTAATAAAAACCAAACACTTACAATGAGAATTGTGTATTTACTATTTTGCCTATCTTAAGCAATGCTCTTATATATGAGTTATGACACCGAGAATAAAAAAATGAAAGTTTTTTCTTCTTCTTTTTTTTAAAAGAATTATTGATAGATCCCACCATAATTTTCAATGCATCTTAGAATGATTTTAAATAAAAAAAATATATATTGATTCCTTAAACAGTTTTTCTTAAGATGTTGGTTGGCAGGATTCTTACTATTTTTATTCTTTTTAAGAAATTAGAATAATCTAATAAATAGTATTAAATGCTTTTTTATTTTTTATTCTTTACATCAAACCAATTGACAAGATATCATCATCATTTATTACTTAAAGTAACATATATTGTCTTACCCCCCCCCCCCCCCCCCCCCCCCCAAAAAAAGAAGTCTAAGAGATATTTTAGTGATTGCAAGTACATTAAAAGGAAAATAATAAATATATTTTTAATCATCATTTAAGAATAAATAGTAAATTTAACGAAATTGTATATAATCTGTTCTGTGTCATTCTGTCTAGTTTTTATTTTCCCCTTTTTAAAACTATTTTGTGCTTATTCAGACTTAGGTTAATTACCATTTACTCTAATTAACTCCATGAAACCTTTTAATAATCGAACTTACTTATAAACTTTTTGCTTGGATAGTATATTAAAAGCAAGACATTATTTCCATCATTAATTCTCTCGGGAAACTTGAATGCAGGTAGCAAAGGTTCAATTTTGATCCATCTCAGATAAGATACTTATCACAACCATGATACCAGTCTCACTTGAAAAGTCGGATGAGAATGGAGAACTACGTTCTTATGCTTCCTGGCTAGTAAGCTTAAAACTTACATACCCAATAAAAAATTTACTCAATACTTGATGATCTATGCTTAAGAAGCTAAACTTATTTGCATATATATTATGTAACTTATACATGAGGTATATGTATGTGCAAGATTTCAACCAATTATGCTTTGGTGTGTCATGATCTATCTGAATGGCCCAATAATTAATGCTGACATTGATTCATATTGGCCTCTTTGCTTGGTTATTTTTTCTTAATTATTATTACTTGTGTGGCTTAAAGGGAAAACATCCTTCTGCCTTGGGAAATTTTGAGGAGGTGATGACCATTGCTGAAGGGAAACAAATTGTTGTGTTTTTGGACTATGATGGAACACTCTCACCGATTGTAGATGACCCTGACAAGGCTTACATGAGTGATGTTGTAAGTGCTTGGCATAGAACAATAACCACCACAACATATATTGGTGGTGGCTTTATGATTCATCATTAAGTTCTGTTGTTTTGGTTGTTAAATTCTTTTGCTTTCATTTTCTCAAAACTTATTGTCAATGTCGTATGGTTTGCAATTTGCAGATGCGTGCAGCTGTATGTGAAGTTGCCAATTGTTTTCCCACTGCCATTGTTAGTGGAAGGAGCAAGGATAAGGTAATTCACTCACTCAACAAAATATTGCACTATGTAGACATTAGATATCATCCTAGCTTTTTTGAGGTTGTATTATTTTCCTTTTGTTTTCAGACTTGTATTTTCAATGCTTACCTTTATTTTTCTTTCTTTTTTTTTTTTTGTCTTGGGTCAGAGATTATGGGTGTCTCTCAACCCACTGGATCAGAAACTATTACTCGCGGTGTGTAACTGCCGCAGACCAAAGAAAATTTTACACACATTAGAAATCAAACACATATTTTTTCGTTGAATAAATCATTCTTTTTGACATGTAGGTATATGAATTTGTGAAGTTAGAGAATGTTTACTATGCTGGAAGTCATGGTATGGACATATCAACACCATCAGGCTCTTCAAAATATGAAGAGCAGGAGCATCAGATAAAGGCTGTTGATGAAAAGGTTTATATAAATTTGGCTTTTTATTGTACAATATATAGTTGTGCCTATTATTTGGACAAAACCCACATTGCAATTATTGGTATGGATAATTAAATGATGTTTGTGCCAACTTGATTTCGTCACCTATGTCTCATAGTGTGTTACCTTTGTAGGGTAATCCCGTTGTTCACTGTCATCCGGCAATAGAATTTTTGCCAACAATCCAAGAGGTAATTCCTTTTCTGTTAAAATGAAATAATCACTTCAAGTAGCTTGGTCTGGCCTGCATTTAGACTTAACATGGATAAAGTTCTCAACAAGTATTTAAAGAAGAAACTAAATTAAGAGTATAGTTTCTGTGTATAAAAAGTAAATAGGTTATTAATTAAGGAAGTTGGACGATTGAAAAGCTCCTATAAAGTATAGGCCTAATTCAAATTGTGCCTTAATTTTTTCTCTTGCACATGTGAAGAGATTAAGTCTTCATATATCATTTTCCTCTGTTCGTGAATGTTCCATTTATGTCTTGCAGATAGTTAAGGTTTTGAAAGAAAATACAAGAAGAATAAAGGGCTCTATGATTGAGGATAATACATTCTGTGTCACTGTACACTACCGGTGTGTGAAAAATGAAGAGGTACTAAGATACCCACTAGATTGACAAATCTAATGTGAAAATATGAGGATCATATATAAGCTTATGAAATTGTGTTTCTTCAAAAAAAAAAAAATTATAGGAAGTTGGTGTTCTCAAAGAAATGGTAAAGACTATTATGAAAGCTTACCCCGATTTTTACATATCAGGAGGAAGAAAGGTACCAAACTAAAATTGCTATTGATGAATACAATAATGTTTAATTCTTAAACTTGACCTTACATCCTTCATCCTTGATTAGGTTATGGAGATACGTCCAACTGTAAACTGGGACAAAGGTCGTGCTCTTACATATTTGCTTGACACTCTTGGCTTTGACAACTTCAGCAATGTTCTTCCAATGTACCTTGGGGATGATAGAACAGATGAAGATGCTTTTAAGGTATCGTTTGTTAAAACAGATGCCTTATTTTTTAGAGTTTAGTTTTCATGATGCATTGTTAATGTAAAGATTTTTCTATTATGTATTAATTAAAGAATCACTTTAGATATAACTTTCAAAGTATTTATTAGAAAACAATCTTAGCATACATAATCTATAATTGGATCATAATGTAAATATTTTTTTTAATTAAATTTTTTTGATAATACAGTTTGAAAGGAGACTAATTAAATTGCTGAATGAGAATAAGCAAATTAATCCAACCGCTGAAATTAATGAAATTTGAATGTAATTAAAGAAATTGAAGGAATGAAATTCACGTAGTTTCACTAGTAATTATAGAGAATCGAAATCTCTTATTGCGGTGACTAGCTAGTTCTGAGAATAAATATTTGAACAATATTTGGTAATATTTACTAATTATAGATTTTAATACACTCAAAAGGTATAAGCATTTGTACATAATCAAGACATAAGGTGCTAGAAAGTTAATGGAGGATTTTCTGTGGATGAAATGCATGTAGGTTATAAGAGACATTGGATGTGGTTTTCCCATTGTTGTTTCTTCGATTGCAAAGGAGACTGAGGCTTCATATTCCCTGCGTGACCCTGCTGATGTGCTGACTTTCTTGATTCGTTTAGCAAAACGTAAGAAGAACGAACTTGTTACAGAAAATTGAATAAACCCGAGAAAGGAATAGATGATGGGTGAATTGTGGGCTAATTTTCTAGTTTTGAATTTGACAAATTAGCCTAATTTTTGGATAGGGCAGAGACAACATAATGATACTAACAGAAAACTTCAACTGTTTAGATTTTTATATAGTAAAATTGATTCATGGGTCTATTTTCACAAATTTATTTTTGATTCATCTACTCTTATATATTAAGATATACTTTCTTGGTTAAGCAATAATCTAAAGTTAATCATTATCAATATTGAATTTATTTGCTTATTATAAGTAAAGATTAAATGTGATCACCAAGTACCTATTATAAATAAAAATAGTGCTTAAAGTATGTATTTTTACCTTCTTTTTTTTACTTAAAATACACACTCTAGGCAATCTCAACAAGAATACACACTAAGCTTCTATTGTTTTTTTTTTTTTTTAACTTAAAAAGGATTTTTAAAGAGCATTTTTTTTTTACTTCAAAACCCACAGTCTAGCTACTCTAGATAGGAGTACACATTAGGGCTTTCTTTATATATTTTTTTTAAGTCCTAAACTTTACATTTTTAATTAATATACCACACCAAGCTGGGCCATACACAAGCCAAGCCGGAAGCCCCATATAGAGAGTGTAAAAAAATGTGTGCGTGTTGAGTGAGGAAAAAAAATGAATAAGGGATTAATTGATTATTCGTGTTTCGTGCGTGCGCGCACTCATGATAGTGTATAGGGTTTGTATTGTTTTTAGGTGTGTGTGTTTGATAGGAAAGGAATAATGTATATCATGAGTGAGAGAATTTATAATGTTTATGTAACGAGTGAGTGATCTTATAGTGTTGAACAAGGAAAAACGTAAAGAAATATTGAAAAAATGCATGATTATTAATTTTATTAATATTCAATTAAACTTATACATTATATTTAAGCCTTTTTTTTTATCGTGCTTGCAAATATGTTAATTTTTTCTTTTTCTTTTTAATCACTGTAAAATTTAGTTGAGTTAAACTTAAGTTTGTAAATTGAGTTTGTAAAATCAACCCAAATTTTACTTCTACAAGTTGAGTTTCTAGTCAAAATTTTAATGTGCAAATATATTTTTGAGAATAACCAAACTTATCACAAAATTGAAGTTTAGTTTCCAAAAGTGGTTTAACACTCAAAAGTACTTTTTGAATGATTAATCATACACGTCCTTAGAAATAGAAAAAAAGTAAATAATTAATTATTGTTTTTGATGAATAAGTGAAAGTAAAATAGAATGTGAGTCTTACTTCCATATTTATTTTTTTCTCCTAGATAATGAAAGATTCAATCATTTGAATGATATGTTTTTTTTATCTAATAAGTGAATTTGTGTAAATCTTATTCGCTCAAAATAATTCAATGTTTTAAAATTCACTAGTTATTAATATGGTAGATGATATTGTGTCATTGATCCAACTAATAATATATTATATTTATCGATTTAGGATAAATATCACTTTTCATCTTTTGTATTTTTTTATTTTATTTTGGTCCATTAAATTTTAAAAGGTAGTCCATTGTGAACCATTAATAATAATCTTTATATTAATTTGAGGTTTGTAGTATATGGTACTCTTTGCATTAGCGTTTCCTTTTTTTCTTTTTCCATGACTAAATAAGCAATTTAGTCCTTGAGATTGTACTCTTTTTGCATATTAGTCCCTAACTTAATATTAAATTCAAAATAATCCTTATCTTTACATAAGTTTTGCAAAATGGTCATTGTCGTTAAATTCTCAAGTGACGTCGTTAGTGAGTGAGGTGCATTGGTGGCAATTCAGTGCCACGTAGACTGTCCAACGTGGCACTGAAGTCTGCTTCTTTAAATCTTCTCTCACGCAAGTTGGCTTCTTCTTCTTCCCCAAAAAAATTAGGGTTTATGAAGCTGTTGTTCTCTCACGTTGAGTTGCTTCTTCTTCTTCTCTCACGCTCAGTTGCTTCTCGTTCTTTCATTTGTAAAGGTTCTACCTTTTGCTTATTCTTGTTCACTTGATTTCTCCATGTCTGCAAGTGGCAGTTGTTGTACATTTTCTGGTAGTTTCATTCGGCAATGCCACCATGGAAGACGTGTAGCTATTCAAACTGCAAGAACAAGGAGGAATCCAGGAAGGTTATTCTATACTTGTGCATTGCCCAAACAGACCCAGATAACTGTCAACTTTTTCAATGGGTTGAAGAAGAAAACCAAGTTTCTAATTCCTCTTCTGTCTCAAGAGAATCAAGGGCAGTGGCTGATTTGAACCTACAAATTGAAGCTTTGCAAAAGAAAATGAAAAATTTAACAAATATTGTGTTGTTAGGTTTTTCATTTTTAATTATAATGTTAGTTTTAGGAGGAATGTATTTTAGGTAAAATCTGTAATAACATCTTTTGATATTGTAATTGTTGTTTTGCTGAAGAATTTGTAGTAGGAAGAAATTTGTTGCTACTGTCAGTTACCCATTTCAATGAAATATAATTTGCAGCTGAAATTTGTTGCTATATAGCTTTTTGAAGTTATTGAAGTAGCACTAAACCAGGTGGTCCTACTCCAACTCCAAATCCAAAACATTGTGTAAATTATAAAAGAAAGAGAAGAAACATGACATTAAATCATGTGATTATTTTTAAAATATCAGCAAACACTTCCTAAACCAGAGAACCAACATGACTCAACAATTATTTCATTTCACATACCAAAGCATGGTAGTTACAAGCAATTGTTTAGTAGACCATAATGTTTACATCATTTCACATACCAATGAAGCTTTCATATATAAGTACCATAATGTTTACATCGTTCAAACTTTCAAAATATACAACTAGACATCCTAATAACAAAATACAATTACACATCCTAATAACAAAATACAACAAAAAATAGGTCTTCAGTTTTCTTCATTTTTTATATTGCATCATCTTTATCAGCAACCTTCCTTTGTTTGGCTCTTGTTATGTTTAGCTTATTCCTTGCTACTAGTGGAACAATAGTTGCAGGGACATACATGCAAATGCCAAACATGAATAACACTTGTAATATATAAAAATGGAGTCTTGCAACAAATTAGGTTGAGATAAAAATAATTTGTTGTGACATATTTACCATCAACTCCATGTCACTATCTTGTGGTGACAAATTAGGCTGAGATAAATTAATCTCCACCGAACCTTGTTGAACATGAGCAATAGCTTCTTTAGCCTCATTCAAAGCTTGCCCATATTGAGGTAGTAGGTGGTCATCCTCATTTGAAGTTGGTGGTGCAACATATTTCTTTGGCCTAATAGGAACTCCAATGTTTTTGCAGCTTCTGATGTTATGATTGGTTTGGCCACACCTTCCACATGTAAAGTCAGGCAATTTGCTCTTTAGCCTATGTCCTATGACATTGTCTTCATCTATAGATCTCCTTCTATTTTTCTTAGGCCTTCCTCTTTGGACCTTTTTATGTGGTGGAACATTGTGCATACTGTGTCTGGGCCTAATATTGTGGTCCTTCGACTGGTTCAATAAAATGGTGGTATGTCTTATTATAAGCCTCTATTGACGGCCACTCATGACACATGTCCTCAGGCTTGCCTCCTTTGTGAGTTATTGCTGCAATGGCATGTTGGCATGACATCCCTACATCAAAGTGAAATCAGCAGACATGTAGGTTAGGAATGAAAAAAAAATTGTAAAGAACACAACCTGTTAGTTGCCATACTCTACAATTGCATGTCCATTTAGCTAAATTGACCTCAACCTTATTCCTCCATATGTGGACCTCATATCTCAAGCTCATGTTATCACCACACCAAATTGGAGTCCATTGATTAGAAAAATGAATCTCTTTTTCTTCTAGTATTTTGTACTGAACTGGACATAATGGTCCAGGGTTTCCAGAAAGTTTAACCTTGCGGGCAGCCATGGTTCTCATGATGTAACATCTAATTTCTTCAAGCATGGTGAGAATAGGCTTGCACCTACGCTGCAAAATCTTGGAATTGAATACCTCACGTGTGTTGTTGCATATGTTGTCCACTTTGGGTATTGTATTGAAATGGACTTTTGTCCATGCTTCCTTCGACCATTTATTCAAGTACTCCTAAACTTGGTAGTTGATTGTCTTCAAATGGGCCATATGGCCTTCAAATTCAGCAACAGTAGTGGATTTTTCACATTGCCACACAATTCCTTTAAGTTCCTAGCTTTTCCATTGCTTTATAAAATTTCTCCAAAGATGCAAGACACAGAATCTATGAGGTGCACCAGACATGACTCCCTGTAAAGTTGGAATAAGTCCCTGAAAAAATGCAGTAGTGCAGTAAATTGTAAATCACACCATGCAACGGTGGAATAAGTCCCTGACTTATGTCGTTAAATGCAATTATATCCCTAACTTATGATAATAATTGCAAATCATAGTATGTCATACCTTTTGCATGTCTGACATGAAATTTCATCCATTTTGTAGGTAATCCCCAATATCTTCATGCAACAAAGTTAAAAACCATATTAATAAATTATAAACATTAAATTCCAAAATTATTTAAAATTATGGTAACCATGTTGGACTAAGTACAAATGAATTAAAACTTGCATTCCTCATGGCCAGCAACATGTACATCATCTAAATCATCCTCATTCTCAACAGCTTCTGGAATTGGATGACATTTCAAGGACAACATCTATGAGACTTCTTCTAAGATTGGATCTACTTCATGGTGAAAATAAATGTTTATCTCATTCTCATTTTCAAAAGCATCCCTCACTAAGTGTAATATATCTCCATCTGTTGTACAACTCCTTAACCCATGATTAAAATCTAAGTCCTCATCAATCAACTAAAAACAATCTCCTACATTGGTACATCACTGGCACGTGGAGTGAATCTTCCTCCATGGTGCAATATTAAAGTTATATTGTCATTCATTTTACATAATCACAAACCACAAACATTGCCATATATTAGGAAATAAAAAACCTAACTCAAACTCAAACATAGGCACATCAAACAACAAAATGCAATGTCATCTATAAAAATATAGCATCATAAATCAAAATAATAAAGGACCATAAACCTCACTGCGAAGCGCGAAGACAATGCAAATGAAAACCCTTCAACATATAAAACCCCAAATGAATCCACGAAAACAATGCAAACGAAAACGAATGCAAAACAACCACGAACCTCACTGCCAAGCGCGAAGATTCACAATCATTGACAAAGGGAATGCAATGGAGGGAAGAGCAAACTGCAAACAGTTAAAAAACCCTACAAGCAGACAGTGAGATCGTGGCGTTGTGGGGGGAAATGCGTTTACTTCATTTTTTCAATGCTTTTTAACCTAATTCCTAATTTTTCAATTCAGTCCTTGCTACATGGGATTGTTGACATGGACTCACACTTGTCATGTGGGGTTGGTTACGTGGACTAAGGTTTGCCAAATAGACATTTGACTAACAGAGAAAATTAGATTTTAATAACAGAGACTTAGTTGCATAACAAATGTAAAGATATGGGCTATTTTAAATTTAACATTAAATTAGAGAGTAATATACAAAAAGGATAGAGTCTCCTAAATTGTCTATTTAGTCCTTTTTCCTTCTCCCCACCAAAAAAATCTTATCTTAAGTCTTACTTAAACCCTAATAGGTTGCTTTGACTCCCTCCACAAAACCCTGGCTGGTGTCTGAGTTGTGAGCGAACACACACTATCTCTTTACTGTGCAGTTGCTGCAATGCCTACAAAGCTGTTCTCCCAACTACGTCTTCTCCATCCCCTCCTCCCCATGAAGCCCCGCACTCTCCCCCTTCTCTCAAGAGCCTTCTTCTTCCCTTCCTCCAAGTTCCTCCGAACCGCACCGTTTAAGGTTCGTGCCTTCTCTTCTAGGGCCCACAGCAGGGAAAAGCTTCCGCTCCGCTCCTCCAAGAGCCTCGTCGACGACGAGGCCGACCTCAGCAACTGGGTCGACGATTTGCGCTCCACCCGGACCGACGAAATGCGGCCCGCCCGGGACAGCGAATTGCGTTCCGGCCGAACCAATGAATTTCGGTCCGGTCGGGGCAATGGAGTCCGGACCGGCCGGGGAGACGGATTTCGATCCGACCGGGGCAGCGAAGTGCGGTCCGGCCGGGGCAACGGAGTGCGGACCGGTAGGGGAGACCGGTTCGCCGATT
The DNA here is from genome assembly GCF_004193775.1 of Glycine soja. Lineage (NCBI taxonomy): Eukaryota > Viridiplantae > Streptophyta > Magnoliopsida > Fabales > Fabaceae > Glycine > Glycine soja. Next base: position 2,476,672 of record NC_041017.1, read on the forward strand.
CCGGCCGGGGAAACGGAGTGCGAACTGGTAGGGGAGACCGGTTCGCCGATTCCGGCCGGGGAAACGGAGTGCGAACTGGTAGGGGAGACCGGTTCGCCGATTCCGGCCGGTTCGGCAGCAACAACGACGGAGAGCGCGAATTCCGGCCGCCGAGGAATAATAGTGACAGGGCTTCCGCGTTGGGGAAGAGAAGGGGTGAGGATTTGAGGAAGGGGAGACAGAGTGGCAATGCGAGGAGAAAGTTTCAACCGAGGAGTGATGATGATGATGATGAGGAGGAGGAGGAGGAGGAGATAGTGGGTGGAAGAAAGTTGAAGGGTAGTGGCGTTGGAGCATTTCTTAGCGAGGATCAAGATGACGATGAAGATGAAGAGAGTGAAGGGAGTGAGGAGGAGGAGATATTGAACAAGAGTAGAGCCGCTTTGTTTGGTCAACAAAACGGTTTGAACCGGAGGACCACCGTACCAACTCCAAGACCTTCTTCCCCTGGAGGAGGATCTGATTCTTATTTAAGTGAAACCAGGTGTGTTCAACTGTTCATCATATCATACATATTTTGCTCATGATACTGGGTTTAGTTTCCTTGCCTTTGTGATTGTATTGAATCTATTGGTTATTGTATAATTCATATGGAATTACTGTACTGTGTAGTACTTGTTGGGTTTGGGAATTGTAGAAGTGCAGCATGATAAAATGTAGGGTTCGAGTTAAGCCTGAAAAGTTTTTTTACTCACTGTGACCGCCAGTGTGGCCACATCAGCCACATTTTCCCCACAATGGGAAACAAACCTAGTACATATGATTCAGTTTGAAGGCCCAAATTGAAGCCAGGCTTTTTGCCTCTGCATGTTATAGCTTGCAACCTGCATCAGGCCATGTAGCCTGTTTTGCCACTTCTCAGAGTTGTGAGCCTTGAAAAGTAGAACAAACCGAAAGAAAGGATTGAGAGTGTTTATATGTTCGGTGCATTTTTGTTTATTTTGAGATTGAATGGATACTGTCTTCTTTGTGTATCTATTTGGTTAATGGATGGGATTATGCAACTTTACTTACTGAGTTGTTGTTGTTCCATGCTTTCCATGTATGAATTTGGAAATTGGTTGTGCATACTCTCATGGTGGGCACATGTTAAAAGCCAGTTGTCTTGTATTTGTGGAGGAGGATAGGAATGTAATTAACATAGAGAGAAAGGTGAGCCTTTTTGCTTGTACATTTGTGCTGTTGGTTTACCTTACGTGACTTTGACATATACTTGAATATTATTATCCATGGTTTAGTATGTTATGTTGCTGTTGTATTATGGATGTCTGATTTTTTAGATGTGATGCCACAGATTTGACCAATGTTCAATCTCTCCACTGTCATTAAAAGGAGTCAAGGATGCTGGATATGAGAAAATGACAGTTGTGCAGGAGGCTACTCTTCCAGTAATTCTCAAAGGTTAGTCTTTTTTCATGGACATGGAGGATGGAACAATTTGAAAGAAAACAATCTTAAGGCATAATGTCTTTTTTTTCTTCTTCTGGTTACGTTCTGCCTGTTTGTAAGAGATGTCATCTGATACAATCATACTCTGTCACCTTTTTTTCCCTCTTCCTTTTGGTATCCTTTTTGTGTGGAGTTTATAATTTTGGATGCTACTATCATACTATGTCAGTAATCAGTATTCCAATATTGGGCTATCCCTAATTGATAATATTGAAAATTAACAAGCAATTTATTTCAGCTTTGGTTGACATTGTTCTCATATGTCTTGAGTTTATTTACTATGGTGGAACTTATTCCAATTAACATTTTTAGGTAAGGATGTCCTTGCCAAGGCCAAGACAGGCACCGGAAAAACAGTAGCCTTTTTGGTAAGTCTCTTAATTTGTGTTTGCCTGAGTGATTTGGTGGCTAATAGCCTCTTTATCATTGGAATGTTTCTTCATATTCCTTTATGGGTGACAATTAATGTAAGGTACAGTTGGCACCTAAGCTACCTTTAAATAAGCAAACTACTGGGTTGGATCACTCTGCTTAATTCCTTGGGCTTCAGATTCAGAGTTGGATATTTTATCATGATGATGGGGAATTTCTGTTTCTGTATTCTTTTTAATTGTTTTTGTTGGAGGCTGCTTATAACCCTTTTTTTGTTGTTTAGCTAGTCTGCAGTGGAAGTGGGAGTATTAAAGAAAGTTATATGTTGATCTAATATCTTGAAAGAATTTAAAATATTGATTAAGAATGTTTAATAAAAGAAGAGACCAAAAAGTCTATTTGAGTCTCAACACGTCGAGCTGGCAGCTAATTTATTTTCTTATTGCACCAGTAGTAACAGATGAATAGTAGTTTTGACTCTACTTATTTTTAAAGTGTTTTTAATCAGCTTCCATCAATTGAAGTTGTGGCAAAGTCACCTCCAAGTGACCGTGATCATAGGCGGCCACCAATTTCTGTTCTTGTCATATGCCCAACTCGAGAGCTTGCAAGTCAAGCTGCTGCAGAGGCCACTAAACTGCTGAAGTATCATCCTACCATTGGTGTACAAGTTGTGATTGGAGGGACAAGACTTGCTTTAGAGCAGAAACGGATGCAGGCAAACCCTTGCCAGGTAAATTCTTTCCTCATTGCCACCAAAGTCTTATTTTATGTAGTTATTAGTTAATGTACACCTCCAAAATATTATGTATCACCCCTTCGCTACTAAACAGCCTTGGCTTAAGGATGCTGAACATTATGATTCTTCGTATTGGGACATTGATGTTGCAGCCATCACAAATTGTAGGATTTTCTTTTTTCCAACTAAACATCTTAGATTATAATTTAATTTAAACATCAAGAGACAAGGAAAAGAAAATTTATATGTTTGTTGGTGTGTAAGTCTTCTAATCTTTTATTTATTTGCATAATCATCCTCATATAGTTAACTACTAACTAGTTTTTCAGACTTTGTTGATTGAATATTGAGTTCTGCTTAAGCTACATGTTCTGTTGACACCCATTTTTAATTTGCATACTGTACAGATCCTTGTTGCTACTCCTGGAAGGCTAAGAGATCATACTGAGAATACTGCTGGTTTTGCAACTAGGCTGATGGGTGTGAAGGTCTTGGTGCTTGATGAAGCTGATCATTTACTAGACATGGGATTTCGCAAAGACATTGAGAAGATAATTGCTGCAGTCCCTAAACAACGACAAACTCTTATGTTTTCTGCCACTGTTCCAGAAGAGGTATGTATGTCTTTTTTTTTCCTTTAACTTTTTTAGTGTATGGTTGTATGTTACTTGTTTAGAAAAGATAGAAGTACCAAGCTTATTTTGGTATTTACTATTGTGGCAAAGGTCCGTCAAGTATGTCATATTGCTTTGAGAAGGGATCATGAATTTATCAATACAGTGCAAGAGGGAACTGAGGAGACACATTCACAGGTAATTGCTTATCATTCATGCTAAATAACTAACAAGTTCCTTGCACATGTATATGCATGTGTGAGGTAATGAATATGCATTCGCACGACCAGCATATACTGCCTTTTTATGATATTTATTTATGGGACTTCGAATCATTTCAGGTCCGCCAGACGCATTTAGTTGCCCCATTGGACAAACATTTCTCTTTACTGTATGTTCTTCTGAAGGACCACATTGCAGATGATGTTGATTACAAGGTATGCTTTCTAATCTGCAACCAGCTGTATTGACTGTTTTTCTTTTTATCCTTTCCCTTCAAGACATATAACATGATTAACAAACAAGGAAATCATATTTTGGATTAGTCTATTGCTTGTTAAATTCTAAAAGTGTGATTTGATAACAAAAGGTTTTACTTTTTCTATCACATTTCACATATTTTATGAAGATATGTAATGTAGCTATTGTTTTATCAGGTTCTTGTTTTCTGCACAACTGCTATGGTCACTAGACTTGTTGCTGAACTTCTTGGTGAGTTGAACTTGAATGTGAGAGAAATCCATTCAAGAAAGCCTCAGAGTTATAGAACCAGAGTCTCTGAGGAATTTCGAAGGTCAAAGGGTCTCATCCTGGTTACTTCAGATGTATCTGCACGTGGAGTTGATTATCCAGATGTCACTCTTGTTATACAGGTAATACATACAAAACCTTGCGTCATTACACTTTTGCATGGCATCTTGTGCTGCACATTCACACATTCAAATGTCATTACTGTGACAATTATAGCTATCAGCCCTTGCAAACCATGCTAGCAGGCATCCTAGAATCGTTTATAGGGATTTATGTTGTTTTTTCTTTAGGCATGAATGCCAATGAATATTTGAAAGAATGCTTAATACATGATACATTTTGCTGAAATTAAACACCTGTTGGCATCGGAGAGAAGTTAAAACATTGATCAAAAGTAATTGTTTTGTTTCTTATTTCCTCCACTTGTCAAATGGACAGGTTGGTTTGCCAGCAGATAGAGAACAGTATATACATCGACTCGGTAGAACAGGGCGAAGAGGGAAAGAAGGGCAGGGCATACTGCTACTGGCTCCTTGGGAAGACTTCTTTTTATCTACAGTAAAAGATTTGCCTATTGAGAAAGCTCCCGTGTTACCTTCAGTTGATCCTGATACTAAGAAAAAGGTATTTACTTGGATATACAATGGAGACATTTTTTAAATCAAATCCTCATGCTAGACTTTTAGTCCCTAATTTTATCAAATCTTCACTTTAGTCTCTGATTTTGCAAAATATTTTTCACTTTAGTCCTTTTCTACTATAATTTTCCATTGACAAGGACTAAAATGAATCTTCTGTTGAAAAAGGACTATTAGAATTAGTGTGAAAGCATTTCTCCAACAGCATGGGAGAGTATATTAGTGACTTGTTTGGGCTCATGGCCCTATTGCGTGCATACCTTTTTAACTTAATTTAATCCACCAATGTGGGATTTGTTGTCCAACAAGGACTAAATGACATTTTCTAAGGTCAGAGACTAAAGTAAAGGTTTTGAATATTTAGAGATTAAAATGATAGGCCCTTACAATCTCGGGCCCAAGGGTAGCTTTATTTGTTTCTTTTTTTCATCTCATGCATTGGCAAGTTTATGATTAAATCAATTTGGATCTATATATACCAACATTTTGGTGTTTACAGGTGGAAAAAGCTCTATCCCATGTGGAGATGAAGCATAAAGAAGCAGCATATCAGGCATGGCTTGGTTACTACAATTCCAACAAGAAAGTAGGGCGTGACAAGTACAGGCTAGTGGAGCTTGCAAACGAGTTTAGTAGAAGCATGGGACTTGATAACCCTCCAGCTATACCTAAGCTAGTCCTTGGCAAGATGGGCCTTAGGAATATCCCTGGTTTACGTGCCAAATAGGTTATTCTTTCCATTCAATTTCTCACAAGTCATGTGAAATATGTATTGTTTTCTAGTTAAAATGCTCCCGTATAATTAATTGCAAGACTTGAGACATCAAAATATCAATTATATATACATCCTCCATTTTTTGTTTATCTTCTGCTATACTGAACTCATTGCCGAGTAATTGTAGTTCCAGATTATATCACTGAACAAAATACTGCATCTAGGCAACTTCATATTGGATGAATTTGTTATTGGCTTAAATATATCTATAGTCCCTCAAATTTGAAGCTGTCTTGTTTAGTCCCCCAAATTAAAATGTGTATTTTTTTGTCTCTCAAATTCGAAAAGTGTTTCAGTCCTTGCAGTCAAAACTGCTATAAATTGTGCATTTAAACTGTAAAAAAATGAGGGACTAGAAAAAATTTGTGAATTTAAGGGACTAAAAAATACATATTCCTTGCCTTTAAAAAAGGTATATCCCAAATTTGAGAGAGAAAAAAACATATTTAAGCCTTTGATATTTAAGATATTGCAACAGCTATCCCGCTTTGAATGAGTAAGATTGAAATGAATATGTGCGGCAGATTGCCTTTAAATGTTAGTGGGATCAAATTGCATGTTCAAACTAAAATGAAATATTAACTTTGATGATTTAATTTATATTTTTTGAATTGCTATTTAATTACTTATCTGAAGATTTAAAGATTAATGCAATTTCACAGAAGGGCCACCACGAATCCACCATAGTTGCTAGGATTGAAGGTGAAGTTAATCGTTAGTTCGTACCTTGATTTGTTAACGAGCTATAAATTTGGCTCGTTTATAGTGAGCTTGAGACTTGTGCTTGATTCAATAGTTATAAGGATAATTCAGTAATACCTGATTCGCTTATATGATTCATTAAATTATGAGCATAATTAGAGATATACTAACGGGGGTTGGGTTTACTAAAAAGAATTAGTCCTCCACAATATGATCAGTGAATCAAGATTTAAATTTTTGCTAGAAGAGATATTCATATTTAGTACCTAACAAGTCAAACAAGATTACTTCTAAAGGGAATATATGTAAAAACTAAAAAGATATGTAAATATAATTTTAATGATAATTAATATATTAGTATTTATTTATTTTTACTAAATTATTTATTAACTAAATATATGGGGAAAAAAGCTTAATGATTATGTACGTATTTTTTTTACACTGTCAACTAATAAAAAATCATTTTTGGTGTGATTTTTATGGTAAAGAGTCTAATGTGAAATAGTTTTATATTATTATTCATCACAAATCACTGTTTGAATTACTTTATGATAATTATTTTAAAATTCAACAAACTCATTATATAAAATGAGTTGCGATTGGATGATTATGTAAAAAAATTTGCAGTTAATGCATGATACTTTTTCTTCATTATAAAAGTTAACAAACGTACCAAACATGATTTTTTTTTATTAAATAATAGTATAAAACTACTTTATGTTGTTGACATATAGCCTATTAAGAGTTTGAAGATTTGATGTTAATTCATTATATTGAGAAATTAAAGTCAATTTTTGTTTGCAAATTAATGTTTTTTATTCATAGGAATTGAAAAACAAATATGAGGAGATTTATAATAACTATGCATCTTACTTAACCAATTAAACTAGACTCCCTTAATTTCAAATTAAACTTAAGTTTCTCTTATCCAACCTGCAACTCAACTAGCATCTAACTATAATAATTTCTTGATTTGTATGTTTTTTAGTATTGGAATGGAAAAATCCATTAGGTAAATAATAAAAAATTAAAATGTTTTTTTTCTTATTTTTGATAAATTAGTGTTAATATATAGATGTAAAAAGATTTGTTTGAGGAATAAATCTCTCTATTTGTAAAGAATTGTTGGTGTAAAAGTAGAGACATAAGATTGGATTCAAAAAGAGTGAATCTACAGCATCCAAGTCGGGCACCTATCAAATCTTTAACTGCTTGTATGAAAAATTTATATTAAGTTACAATTATAACTTGAAAGAGCTTAAATATTCAATTAATATAAGTTTTGATATGGTTAAAGAAAAAAATGTTTAATACTAGCGTAGTAAATATGAATTACTCCAGAACTATCAAGTTTAATCCTAAAACTATAATTAAATTTTTGTTTTCAAATTTACCTTAAAAGATATCTTGGTCAAACCCAGCTCCATTCACATCTGTTTTAGCAGGCTACTTTCACTACTTTGATATAGCTCGTGTGTTACATGAAAATAGGAGACAGAAATTAAGAAGGAAAATGGAGTATCTTATTGTCTCGGAGACAAAAGAAAATAAGGATGGAAAAAAGATGAGGTGCGATTCACAAAAAGAATATAAAAATGGGTGGTGGAAACTCCACCGATTTGACAATCATGGATGTTTGATTTAAAGAAGAAAAAAATTAAAAAAAAGGAAACAGAGAAAGAAAGTATAAAAAAAAGAGATAATTAAGTTATTTAATAAAAGAAAATAAATAAAGACAGTTTTCTGTTATGCTTGTTTGATGACATATAATAAATAAAATGAATGTATATCTCTAGCAGGTTCGTTGATAACTAATTTCTAATTAAAATTCTAACCATCTATCTTTGATGAAATATCTATCTTCTTTCAACCACATTTTTCTTTCATCTGCAAGACTCTATCTTTGATGAAATATCTTCTTTCAACCACATTTTTCTTTCATCTGCAAGACTCAATCATAAGACCTAACTTCAAAAATCCAGGTTTAATACCACCTTGTACCAACAAGTTGTTGAAATGGGTTTTCCTCATAAATTCTACTTAGAAGACAAAAATTGGAGAAAACGGCCTCATAACCTTTTATCGTTTTATAGATTGGGTAACACAAACGTAAAATGACATCTAATAGTATCTCATGACAATTTTATTGCTAATAAGCTATATAACAATGTTCAAAACTTCAACAAAGATCTGCTGCGTGTTCTAAAACGAGTACCCAACTACAACATTGTTTAAAAGAGAAGCTGACAAAAATCTATAACAAGGTAAATTTTCTAAATTCTGAACCTAAGCCAGTTTTCTACTTTGGTTGGGTTACAAATGTGTCTAAACTTTGAATAAAAATCTAATCACCAAGCCATCCATCCATCCCTTTTTTCTTTTTGATAGACTGGGAGGAGAGTCCTGCATCCTCTCTGTCCCCATTGTTTTCATCCTCAAACATGGGTCTTGGATGGACAAACTTAACCAAAGTTGGTTAATCACCTGTAAGTGTACATGTAAGAGCCTGGGCACAAACAAACAAGGGACCTACATTCTTTTTCTTTTTAAAGAACAATAATGCCATGAAATGGACAGATAGTATTCCCCGGTTACATGCCCTGCCCAGTCCTAGAATGAAGAGGAACAATCCTCCTCTTTCAAGAATTCCTCCTGGCCACTTGACCTGACCGCAGAATCAGGGACCCCTGTTGAAAATCATAAAATTAAGACATGATGAAAACAATCCAAGTGAATAATGACGAGAGTTTAAAATCTATGCACCAATGGTGTAAAGAATTTTTAAATTGTCGACAAATTAGAAATTGTCGTGTATGGTAATTTAGTTTTAACTTTTACAATAACTACAACAGTGTAAAGTTTTACACAGTTAACTAATCAAAAATCATGCTAGCGATGACTTTTAGGAGGTGTTTGGTACAAAAGAAGTTTTTAGTTTCCAAGAAATCTAAACTTGGGGAGAATGATTGTTTATGATTTAAAAAGTAACATTCTCAAGAAACATTGTTTCTCAGGAATGTTTTTTAATTATGTTTCCCACAAAATTGTTGACATGGGTGGAAGTAGGAATCAAACTTTTCTAAGATGGGAAAAAAAGCTTGTGATAAAAATATCATGTTACTCTTATTATATATCATTTAATGTGGTAAATAATTAAGTTTATGAGAAAGTTCTACAAAAATATAAACACGAAAATTTTTTCATTCCTAAGAAACATATATAAATATTCCCAAAAACATTTATGACAAACCAAACAGATTTTAGTCATTCCTAGGAATCATGATCTTCGGACATGAAAAATTTTCCCTTCTACCAAATGCACCCCTTAAATTAAGGTAATTTATCATAGAAGTCAACAGAATAAGATGCTTGTTTCATGAATCAAGGGGCAAATAAAAGAGGTAGATTAAGAACAACTACCTTGAGACATGAGGTGAGGAGGGTTGATCTGGGGAAGATCGTTGGCTGTGACCACCACGAAACCTTTGATCTTCATGTGCTCCACTAGATTGAGTTCCCTCATTTGCCTGTGACAGCTCATTGACACCTGAGAACCCCATTGGTCCCAAAGTCCCAAACTCAAGCTGCTCTGCTGGTGAACCATAACCAGTATTATGATCATAAGGATAAAACATTACAACAGATGGCATTGTTGGTCCATTTGACGAGAACCCGCTTGGGTTCATGGCCGGTATAGGGTACATTCCATAAGCTACATTGGAAGGATTACTCTGCAAGGAATTTGAACCAACTGGACCATTCTGGTGAGGAATGAAATTGTCATGCCTATGTGAACCCCATGATCTCTCGGCACGGCTCTCGCTGCTAGACAGCCGCTCTGTCTTTGAGTTGGGCTTCTCATTTTGGTTGCGATTATGGCCACGCCCAGTTCCTCGCAATTTTGAGTTTGTATTCCAATTTCCTTCTCTATCACCATGATGGTCGCTTCTATCATAATTGTAATTTCCCCTTCTGGTATTAGTGGAATGCCGATCCCGAGCAGAAACCTTCTAAATAAATTGAAAAGGAAGTTAAAAAAAAGAGTATAAAGAAAACAGCAGAACCAAAAAGTAAATTGACTATAGAATTTGAAATGGAAACACTTACTTATTTTGGTATGCACGCATCAGAAAGAAAAAAAAACTGCAGAAAAAATTACAAAGTTCCTTAGAAATTATCATACCGGATTTGGCAAGTAGGTTCCAGTCCCACTTCGATATCGAGGCATATCATCTACATAACGTTGGTAAATATTGGCAGGTCTATTAGAAACCGATTGGAGAGGAGCAACAGGAACCAGGCGTGGCCCGTAGTTCATAAGCTGACTGAAAATATTCATGTTACCAGAAATAGGTCTTCCAGGGCCATCCCAAGGATATCGACCCTGCAAATAAACAGGAGGCACCATACCAGGTGAAGGATACGTCATTGAAGGCGGAAGACGTGAGTTTTGACAAAATCGGCCATATTGCAAATTTTGCCAGTGGCTAACAAAGTCACTATTAAGAATGTCAGACTTGTGCTCTGATGACTCAATAGCCACCCTTGTCATAGAATTGGAAGGACTTGACACCCCAGGGTGTTCATATCCCTCAGATGAATCAAAATTCTGACTTGAATCACTGTTATCTGCCCCTTCTTCCAAATTGAAGTTGCTTGTTGAAGTGTCAGAAGACTCAGTTGGAAAATTATATAAAGGAAGCATTGTAACAAAGGGAACAGGTGGCCCAGTAGGATAAAATGTAAATGGAACAACCCCAGAATTATCTCTTTGGCGAGAACCAGGACCTAAAAGCACCGGAGATATGGGTAATGGAGAATCTGATCCACTTGTCTGGGCAGTTTCAAAACCAGATATTTGATTCCTTGGAACATGCATAGAAGTACTAGATGTGGGCCAAATGCTTCTTTCTGATATGTTAGATGCCATGGTCGACAAAGGAGTCCACTCTCTATTTTCATCATCTACTCGATTAGATGAAGTTTCTGAAACATTCTTACCCTTCGCATAAACAGGAGATGCTATTGAGGAAGTATTTTTCCTCCCCCTTCTCTCCCTAGTTGATTTTGAGGATTTGGCTGATGATCCATCCCATGAGCTTTCAGAAGAGGTCCTACTCTTAAAGGAGCTCAAAGGAGGTGCACTGGACAACTCAGAATTTGCTGTTCTATCATCAAAATAAACCTCATTTCTTCGGCCATCTTGATAATGAAAATTGTCAACATGCTCTTCTCTTGTAGAACCTCGGTTTTCTTTAGTAAACTTCTGCTGAACTCTGGCAGAACTGTTACTGTTGGAGCTTCCTACCCGAGACAATGGGGCAGAGTTATTATAACTATCTGAAGTAGACTGTTGTCTATCCTCTGGAAGCATTTCAAAATTTCCATTATCAACTTCAACCTCACTAGCAGAACCCCTTTCCTGTTCATGCCAGTAATTATTATCTGCTTCTGCTATGTTCATCTCAACAGAACTGAAATTTTCATGGTTAGTTTCAAGTAAATCTTGAGGACTTGAGGTCATTCCTATGCCAGGGAAATATGGAGTCAATGGTGGGACGAAACCTTGAGGAAATTGCATATTTGTACCCCAAGGAGCCTCAATAAAGGGAATGTTACCCATATTTCTCTGAGCATATCCCATCGATGCAAGAATGGAAGGTGGAAAGTGAAATGGTAGGTGACCTGGCGCAATATTCATTGGAACATGAGTCTGACCACTGAAACCCTGAGCTGTGGGAGATGCCATCATATTCAAAAGGTCCTGCTCCTCCTGATGCATCATCTGCATTCCATCTGCACCCACAACAGAAGCAAACTCTTCACCCATGACACCTGACCTTGATTCATCATGATTACTGTTTGAATCAGCAGCATTTTCAAGAACTTGATGAGATGAGATGAGCCTAGCAGATGACTCATCCATTCTTACAGCTACATCAGGTTCAACATGCTTCCTACGACTATTCTCCAACTTTGCAAAGGAAGTCTGGCCTTTACTACTTTCTGTTGCTTTTGTACGCCTTCCTTGGGTTGAAACGTCACCATATGAGTCAGTCAGCTCAGGGCTAGAACATGTCCTGGCAAATAGAAACCTTCCCTGAACATCACTCACTAGGTTATCGGCTTTAACATTTCTCTGAACTTTATCGACATGAGGACCTGGATTAGAATTAGTTTCCCTACGGACTTGATCAAAGGTCCTTGAATTATTTTGGCTTCCATAACTCTTTTGATTCTGAGAATGCGAAACTGTAGAAACAACATTTCTAGTTGTCTTTTCCGATGATAAATTACTATACTGAGACAGACCACTTTGTGAAACATCTTCCTCTTCATTAGATTCATGATTGGAGGCACTACCAATTTTATGGTTATTGTTCCGGAGATTCTCAAACCTCTGTAATTGGTCATGACTGGATAAACTCAAATGCCGTAGGTCGATGCTTGGAACATCAGGCCTTTCCCCACTTCCGTGTCTCTCCCAAGTGTTAAAAAAGAACTGATTGACCTCAGAAAACAATTCATCCTCTGAGCAATCAAGTAATCTAGCCAGCCTTTTTGCCCCAAACGCAAAGGCACTGCGTATCCTAAAGAAATTACCTGGTTTACGTGTATCATATATGCAGAGTTAGCAAACAAGACAAATGTATAAAAAATAGTTAAGGAAACTAATAACAAACAAATATAAATCCAGTTTAACTTCCACAGAATGCATAAAATTTTGTCATACTCTCATCGTTGGTTATGATTAGATAAACACACTGAAGGTTTTTTTTTTTGTTCAATTCTAAAATCCAAAATGTGTACAATAATTATTGGAAGCTACAAACAAATACAGTACCAATCTTCTATATATTGTGTCCAGATTTTCTAACCATCTATGGAACAAGAACCCATGAGAGTGACTCCAAAGGCATATAGTTGGAAGTAAACTACCATGGTCATGTAGGGAAACATCGATGGTCATCATAACATTATGAGACATGTATAAGTATCTGCTTGAATTTTATGCATTTTTCATTACAAATCTATAGCATAAATTTATATATGATAGGAAAAACAAAAAGGTAAGGAGACTACACTACATCATGAAAGACATTCATGTTTATCCATAGATGGCAACCATAGTCCATTGTCCCATGTGTCTTAATTCTTCAAACTTTATAAAGTTCATATTATTGTTGCATTAAAAACTAGCAGCAGGGACAGATCCAAAACAAAATGAACTTGGTCCAAATTATAATCTGAAAAATAGTAACACGGACATATAAAATGAGCCAAATCCAAATTTTGAGACCAACAGACCTTTGCTGACACTACGGCCAAGGTTATTGTTGACACGCAAAGGATCAATAACATTGAAATGCTTGGAAACAAAGGGTTGCCCCTGATTTTCTTGGCCACCGGGGAAAACGGCATAAACTGAGCTACAGGCATCGAGAAATAACTTGCTGAGCAGTAAATCTCCACCATCTTTTCTAGGAGGTTCAGCTGTGGATAATGTTAGGGAAGGAAGAAAAGCAATCAATACACAAGACAAACCTAAACCAATATAGACAAAGGGACCTTTAATAAGAATGTAACTACCTGTCACATCTGGGAGTGAACTAATAGGTACTGGACCCCAAAGACTTACACAGAAATTTTCCCAGTCAAACTTACTAAAAAACTCCAAAAATCGATACAATACCTACATAAGCAAAGACAATACCATTCCAAATCAATCATCAAAAACACTAAAATAAAAGAAAACCACGTAATTTCTGCTACCTCTAGCGGTCCGGCAAAAGAATTGTTGAAAACATGAAAAATGTAAAGAACCAAGGTTTCTAAGGCATAAGTTGAGATAAGTCCATGGTGGGCACCAAGTATACGGCTCTCATAGTAACACCAAGCTTTTATCAGGATAATGCTACGCTTGAATAAATGATTTTGGTTAATCAGATTATCAACCTACAGAAACAAACTCATTCTTGTAAAATCAAGAAAAAAATAGTATCAACTTACAGCAACAAACTCAAATTCTTGTAAATTCAAATGATATATATGTGAGGCTTCTGGGATGCCCCAAATTACCTCCTCAAGAAAACAAAGGGTGCACAACCCTCCAAGCTGGTTAAATGAAATGTCTACTACAATATTCTCAACAAGACACTTTATAATTTTCACCTGCAAATATGAAGGGAAACAATGTAAATAATAGCCCTCTATAATCCCAATAGAAGGCCCAAAAAAATCATCTTTCTTTGAAAATCTTACCAAGCTAGACAATTAACAAAAATGACAACATTAGAAACAAATTGTTAGTAAATTATCATTTTGAATTTTAACTTTGAAGTATTTAAAAATTCCTAACCATGCCAACAAATTTAAAATATAAAAAATGAATTCAGCAATTAATAGCACAAAAATGTGTCTCTCAAGCTAGCAATTGTTTAACTAGTATTTGTTCTTCCACCATGCATAAGTTATATTTTCATATACATAACCATAACCAGACCTAGTGTCCTATGACCTCAAGTTTCTGTAACAATCTCACAACCACTTAAAAAATCCCCTTCACACTCACATATATGTATTAGTAGGTGGATATATTTAAATATCTGCAAGTTAACACAAAAGTTATTTCCTCAGTGAATGTGAATGCAGAGTAGCACAAGACTTTAAAATAAATCTTAGAAAAATCCAAACTTAAGCATGACACAAAGATCACAACCAAATTGAGAAAGCAACAAAATATTTATAAACTAGATGATTGATCAACATTATAAACAGTTACAGTAAGAGTTTAACAATCTTAAAGACTCTCTGTTATTAGAGAACCTACTTCAGCCTGGATGTACTGAACCTCCTTGACATGAAACTCGGCATTCTCATTCTTCTCCTCATTCTCTAGCATGTCACGAACTTGATGTGCCCATGAATCCTTCAGATTTTGATTCTTACTGAATGCAGTTAAGTCAATATCTCCATCAGGCAAATAAGTTTTGAGGGGTACCGACCCAAAGGTGAACACCTGTAGTTGTAAGCAATCATTTGTATAATAATGTGTGAGTACAACTGCAAGTTAAAATCAAGAATATTACTGCTGATCTTCTGGATGAAACATACAAAGCCATGATACCCAATACCCAACAATCGCTGCATTAAAATTTACAATGGCATGATGCAGAATTATTCACTACTAGGGATAACATAATTTCACTACCAAAACCAGAATTTAATATTCCCCCACTACAAACACATGATATGTGCACCTTCTCACTACAAACTGGGATTTCTGATCTAGCACCACTCAGTTTAAAGACTTGCAACAGCATGATAGTGTTATTAAGTACTTTCATCATACAATAATGATGTCGTAATTGGTCACAAGTTACAACGACCTTCAGCTATAAAAATATCACAGCATAATTATAGCTAAAACAATACATGACTCCCTACTAATCCTGAGTTATTATGCAACAGATAAACGACAATCTCCACAAAACACGAACCTGGCAAGGGAAGCATTTCATGATCAGCCGTTGGACATAGTCGGCAACCGCATTGCGGCGCTCCTCAGAGGGAGGATTAGGCTGAATGCAGGCAATCAGCTCTGCAGTCCTTTGCTCAGCTTTCAACCACCGCTCTGAGTCGAGAACCTGTATCACAGAGGCAGCTTCATTGGGCAACAAGCCATTTGGCAATAGCCCACTTGGTGCCTGTGCCCACCCCTCATGTTCTCCCATGCAAGCCTATGTTTTCAACACTCCCCAACTAAACCTACCAACCCAAACCAAAATACCACCACAGCTCCTTCTAGATAAGAACCAATATTGAAACTCAAAAAAAAGCTTGCAGAAGCAGCTATTAATCTCAGTGTTCTCCCTCAAACTTTTGAAGGGAAAAAATTTCTTCCCCTTGCACAACAAACATACCAAGACAGGACTTTATTCCCTCTGCAGTTCAAAAAAAAATCTAAAATAAAAAAAAAAGAAGCAAAAACTGTAAAATTCCACTAAACCAATTCTGGGTATTACCCAAAAAATAATACACACAGAGATATTGCAAAAGGCACAATTTCAGAGAACCCCAGCAAGTACAAAATACGAATACCCAAAAG
Source organism: Glycine soja (assembly GCF_004193775.1). Lineage (NCBI taxonomy): Eukaryota > Viridiplantae > Streptophyta > Magnoliopsida > Fabales > Fabaceae > Glycine > Glycine soja. Next base: position 2,492,858 of record NC_041017.1, read on the forward strand.
TTAAAAAAAAAAAAAAGATTTTGCAAGACACCCAAATGAAAACGAATCAAAAGAATAAAAGTGCTGCTTGGTTGTAACAAGAGAAGAGTTGAGATGATCAAAACCCTAATGGAAAAAGGGTGAATCCCAACACAGTGTTGAAATGCGTAGAGGAGATGGTGGGCATCAAATATTAGGGGAGAGAGAAGTTGGGTTGCGATCCAAAACGGGTCTTGGTACAGATAGAGAAAAGGGTGCAAAACGAAGGTTGGTGGTTGTTACGTGTGAAAAAATGAAATGAAAAAATTAGGGATTGAAGAAGTAGTCTACAAAAAGGGGTTCGGCGTTTCAGAGAGAAAGGAGAGAGTTTGTGTTGTGTTATTGTTGTTGTGAATGTGTGCAATTTAAGGGAGTTTTCTTTTTGGTTTTGGTTTTCGTAATGCAAAAAATAATTTAATTGGCAAAAAACTGAGCCTGTTGTGAGGGTGATAAATAGAAATAGAAATAGAATCTTGTGAGATAGACAACGAAAAAAAGAAGCACAGAGAAAACAAAAGGGGAAAAGGAAAGAAATAAGTAAAAAATATTCACTCAATAATTTCATTAATTTGCACCATTCCTTTTTATCTACAAAAAAAAATGGGAATGGAAATTGTTTTTGTCACCTGAAAAACAAAATTTGTGTTGTGAGATCATCACCATACCAGACCCGTTTAGAAAAAGCCTAGACCTAGCCCATCTTTTCCATGAAATGTGAACTCCTTATTTTGTGTTCTGGACTGCACTTTGTGGGCTGGATTAAATTTACCAAGAATCTACTCTCTCTTTTATGATCCCAGAATTTATTCTTGGTTCATGAGAATTGATTTTGATAAATTATTAAATTATAGTGTGTTCGAAGACTTGTTGAGAATGGAAGAATCATGTTTGAGATGTGAATACTATATTATCATGTTTGGAAACACCTAATGAAGCCTCGGATCACGTCTGTTTTGAAAAATATGTGAAAGATATCATATGGAGCGTTGACCTAGACGTAGAAATTCACATTGCATATTCACAATAACACACATTATAACTATTAACATATGAAAATTACATCCAAGGCATGAAAAATCACATATGAAATGTGGAATTAAACAACACACTATTAGATTTACTAAAGAGTTCTTCATTACTAGTAACTAATATTTTCTATTTTAGTACACATTCATTTTAAAAATACATGAAAGTTAACACACAAAACATTAACATGAAATCAGAAATTTACATTGCACATTTACAACCAAACACATATCGTAACTATTAACTTCTGAAAATTACATTAGAAACACGAAAAATCACATATGAAACGTGGAATCAAAACGTTATTTAATTGACTAAGAGTTTTTCATTTACAATAACTAATACTTTCTATTTTAATGCACGTCCATTATTGGAAAATATGTGAAAACTATCACACCGAGCATTAACTTGTGCATAAAAAATCGGACTGCACATTTACAACCAAACACGTATTATAATTATTAACTTCCTAAAAATCACATCCGAAATGTGAAAAATCACATGAAAATGTGGAACCAAACATGCCATTAGATTGGCTAAATAGTTTTTTTTTTAATTATTTATTCACAATAACTAATTCTTTTTATTTTAGTGCATGTCCATTCTAAAAAATACGTCAAAGTTATCACATAGAGCATTAACCTGGACATAAAAATCCACATTACATATTTACAATCAAACATACATTATAAGTATTATCTTGTAAAGGTCACATTAGAAATGTGTACAATCACATCCGAAATGTGAAATCAAACACATAATTTGATTGGCTAAAGAGTCTTTAACTGGAACGGACTGAAGTTCAACCGATGGACCTTGCCCCCTTGATTTTTTTCTAAATTTTACATTTAATGTATTATTCGGTTATGTTTTAATGTTTTATGGAAGTTTGAATTTGAGTTTTACATATGGCTCTTATATCAAATATCAACTTCAAGTTAGGCTCCTGGATGGTTATAGATTGATCTTATTTTATTGTTTATTGTCTTGTATAATCATAGTGGAGAAGCAGCAGTGTGAGATTGGTATCAAATTTGTCTATGAAAATAGATTATTATTTTTTTATAAGGAAATCTGATCTAAAAATATATTGGACTAAATTATAGTTATTATATTTATCAAATCAATAGCAATCTTATTTAAATGTTATATTTATCAAATTTTAATTACTATTGTATACAATAAGTTTTTATTCTTGACTTTCTTAAATTATAAAATTAATAGTAATTTTATCTTTTAAAAATAAATCTGACCTGAAGATCATATTTTATTAATTTTAGTCATCATATGACTATTTTTATCCCTTGAAATTTTTAAAAATTGTAAAATCAATAACAATCTTATTTTTTTTCAAGAAGTTTTATTTAAATATTACGTTATCAGATTTTTGTTATTTTATGGTTAGTTTTTATCTCTATGCTTCTAAAATTATAAAATCAATAGTAATTTTATTTTTTATAAATAAATCTTATATGAATATTACATTTTATTAATTTTAGAGTTATTATATAATTAGTCCTTATTTCTCAAAGTGTCATTGAAGTGACAGTAAATTGTTATAATTTCCAAATTCACAACAAGACGGCAGAGTGATCTTTCTCAGCTATGCATATCCTTCCCAAGAAGATGAAGGATGAAATATTGACGGATTGTTTTTTAGTATACATTAAAAATAAATTTGTTTAAAAATTTAGTATAAATTATAGAAGATTTTCATGAGATGCAGGAAGATGTTCCATAATTTGATGGATTATTAATGTAATTAACATTTTGAAATATCAATTTATGAATATTTTATATATACAAATTTATTATATATTTTTTCTATATGAATTTTAATTTTTATAGTTGGTGTCCTGCCATAAGAGTCTGGGTCCGCCCCTGGTCCTTGATAAGAGTCTCCCTGATCTTTAATTGTAACCGATACTTTCTATTTTAGTATTACTATTAACTAATTAATTATTAATTTGATTATAAAATTATTTGGAAGAAAAATAATTAATAAATTATGAAAATGAGAAAGAATGGGAAAAAGATGAGAAAGCAAATAAGAGAGATTCATTCCATAATGAGGATGCATGATTTTTGTTTTTGTGTTTTAGTATAAGAATGTTTGACATATAGAAAAAATTAAAGATCTGATTTTGTTGAATGATAAGTGAAATACAAGTCAAATATATATAAAGGAAATTAAAGATTTCATCATGGAACAAAGTTTATTATTTGAACTTAAAAAGATAAATGCAACAGTTTATTATTTGCTAGCATGTATCGTCTTCTTAGATGGTCTAAAATGAATCATGTTTAATAACTATTAGATTCATCTCATCCTTAGGATCATACCATATACTCTCTGCACAAGATCTTTTTTACGCAACCCCTTTTGGCCTTTACACAGCCCCTTACCTCCTTCATAGTTGGTGACCACCATGATCATTTCTGCACTACCACGACAACCACCATAGAAAGGTGGTGGTGGTGCGTTGGGTTTGGTGGAGGCACGAGCTGGTTTGGTTATGGTTGGAATAAGTGGTGACTGGTGGTGGTGTTTGGGTAAAAGATGGTGGTTATTGTGGATGTTGAAGAGGAAGGTGAATAGGGAGAAAGGTTGTGGGGTGGAGCAGCGATCTCTTTCTACAATGGTCGTGGTGGTGGTGGGAGGGGTTGTTGCCGTGTATAGTGCTGAGTCACAACCACCCAACACCACCTCCACCTCGACACCAAACCCACCATAGAGCCACCACCCAATCATCCACCATTGTCACATACATCAATGTGATCCACAAGCCTTGACGTCACACTATTTTCTTATAGTTATCAATTGAGTAATTTGTAATGTATTTTGTATTATGGATTGCTTGAGTAATATGTAATACATAAAATATATTATGGATTAAGTAATCCATAATACAAAATATAATACAAATTACTCAATCCATGTATTATGAATTGAGTAATTTGTAATACAAATGTTTTACAGGCTATTTAATCTATAACTGTATGGACGCACAATGTGAGTTTGATGTATTGTTGAGTTTCATGATTCATAGTGATGTGCATGGCGACAATGGGTGGTTGAGTGGCAACACAATGGCGGGTTTGGTGTGATAATAGTGTTATGAGGTTGGGTGTAGTGGTCATGGAGGTTCGGGAGAGAAGCAACTAGGTTTGCTAGGGAAAAGAATGGTAAAAAAGAAATATTAGGAATTTTGAAGGTGTACCAAGCAAATAGTAGGGGTGTACACGGTTAGGTTGGACTATTGACTAAACCGTCACCAAATCTAATAAAATTTCGGGTTAGATTATGTTGGGTTTGAGAAATTTTCTATCAAACCCAACCCAAATCAACTTGGTCAAGAATGGGTTGAGGTCAATTGGATCACAACGTTTTAAAAAATTTAAATTTGAATAAATTGTGCAAAAATAAAAACAAATTGAATAATATGTACATATTAATCTCAAATGGACTTTTTTAAAAATTTTAATTATTTTGTGGCTTATATAACTAACATCTTTCATATCCATAATCAATTTGTCCATGTCATAATATATCTCATCACTTTGAGGTAATTCTCATGTGAAGTACTTCACACATCCAACAATGGTGATATAAAATAAAATTGATACAAAATAAAACTAAAAGCAATAAGGCAATTTGTTGGACAACAGACACTAATAGTCTATTACAAAGTAAAACTAAAAATAATGTAATTTGTTGGACTTGGACAACCATAAGATCCAATGCTAGACAATTGTTAAACAGTGCAATGTTGAACAACCATAATGTCACACCACACTCCTTGTAGACATGTAACAAAAACAATGCAAATAAATAAGGCACACATTTTACATGTTTGTTAAATATCCAATAGTTCCTCTCCTAGACAACCATTATATTTAAACTAGTGAAATTATTACCTTAAGAACTAGTGGTCTTAACTTCGAATACTAGATGTCCATTATATTTAAAGCAGTGAAAATATTACCTTAAAGTCCTAACCCCCAATACTAGACGTCTAAATACTCCTAATCTTAATAATATTTAAAGTCAAACCATACAACTCTAAAAATTAAAACAAAATATCATTGGAATAAAATATTGTAAACAAATGAAAAAAGTATATTTGTCCATAGATATTAAACAGGGTCATATTATATATTTGTCTATAAATAATTTTTAAAAAATACTAATTATAATATTTATCACAGTAAAAAATAATTTATCTTTAATTTATATATATATATATATAATTTATCTTTAATCATAGTTTTAAGTTATAGATATAACAATTTTATTATTATTAAACTATAATCCAAGAAAGGCATATCAATACTGAAAACTCGCCTTCAATATAGATCAATGTTTTAAAAAATAAATCAAATTGGTTGGTTTGATTGGGATTTGGATCGATCAATATGTTAATTGCAAAAAAAGTCATCTCATTTTGAAACCAATAAAATTCAGAAAAAATTCTCTCATTTGGAAATAATTGATTTTGTGTATATTATTATTATTATTAATAAGATAATATACATCTTCTGGTTGGGTTGGGTCAATGGCCTGAAATACAAAATCCATTATCCAATTTATTTATTGAATACCAAATTTAATTGGGTTGGATAGGATTTGATCCAAATGCTTAAAAAAAAAATTAATTGGGTTCGTGAGTCAGACAATTGAACACTCCTAGAGAATGGGTTGCATTAAGTAATTGTTTCATTTGAATGGATGGGTCATTCTACTGGATTGGATCGTGACTTGATGGAGTTTTTAATTGGCCCAACCCTAAGTTATTTTGATTTGCAACACCATTCGATTACTTTGGAAGAGGAATGCGTTGCGACTACTGAAGGCCCATATTTTGACTGCTAACTCGGAGTTAGATTAACAAATCATGTTCCTAAATCCATGATTCCATGCTAACTGTAAAGCATAATAAATCATTTAATGATAAAATGTTTTGTGCATTCGTAAAAGATATATAACCTCGAAAATAAGAAAGATGCAAATAAATGCTAATAATATTAATTAACGGAAAATAATTCAAAATTATGGAAACGAAAAGTGGATACTATATATCATCTTAATAGTTATGGATAATATGATAATTCATAAATTAAAAATATTTTTAGTGTCATATTTTCTAATTAAATTTCTTTAAAATATAAATTACAAAATTACCTTCAATTTAATCAAAAGAGAGTGTCCCCAAACTACCTTATTTTTTATATAAAGAATTATCTAATAATAGTTGGTTATAAATTCTATTTACAATTTAAGAAATCAAATATTAAGGTTATCTCTAAAAAAAAAAAAGACTTTATATACATTGCTTTATTATTGTCCTGATCAAAAGATAAGTCTCACATTTTTATCTGTGAAGATATACCAACCAACAGCTTATACCCGTCAATGGCTCGACATTTTAGGACCACAAAAACTCCAATTATATATACCACTTTTGAACATTACGCAAAAAAAATAGTTTTCTTCTTCTAAAGTCAGAGTCAGTCTAGTGCCATATTCACTTATCCTAAAGATTCTATAATTAAGCTTTTTAGTCAGTACATTATCTTCAGTCAAATATTTGCTTACTACTAACTTTTTTTTTTTCTTCTGTTGACTCATATTTCTTGTAAAAGACAAGCAATATCTCTCTTATAAGTTATAAGCACCTACTTTGGATAAATCCATCCGAAAGCAAATTAACCAAAGTACTAATATACCCTCTAAAGAAAGCAGTTAGGTTGTTCTAGTGGATTTTTTTTTTCTTTTTCAAATGTCAATTGGAGAAAACAACGAACATACAGCACGCTTGGAATCTCCACAAGAATTACCATTGATAGCTAAGTATGTACCCTAAAGAGTTCAAAAGAAGAGCTAAATTTCCTGTATGCTATCATGAGATCTATGATATAATTGACTACGGATTTTTGCAAAATGATCCTATCAAAAGCAAACACCTTTGAAAACTTCTCACATTTGATGTGACTATATTGTTACATGCCTTAAATATCTTGTAAATATTGATTAACTTTATGCAATTAAAGCACAAAATAGGAGTGGTCCAACAATCTTTTTTTGCAGTTAAGATAAGGATTTGAGTTCTTACCAAACACTTATTTCTAACGGGGTCCCTATCCAATTTTGTTGATAAATTATAGGTCTTCCCACCCTTTTACCCCTCGTCTTTTTTTTTTTTTCTTTCTTTCTTTCTAATAGGTCTATGGTAAAGTAGATTTAAATTAATTGGTTATCACTACAATACAAATTAATTAAACCTTATTCGCCATGGATACAACCTTTGATATGTTAATCCAAAAAGGTTGATAGGGAATTTGACAAAGCCAATTTGAATTTCTTTATATACTCACATGCATGAGTTTGGCTGCATGCATTGCTATCATTTTCATTATTTTATATACTCTTGCTAAGGTACACTATAGACGAATGAATCTAATTAAAACTTAAAAAACAGGAAATGTAAATTTGGAGTATGAAACTGCTAAATAACCTGAATTAACATATTAGTCATAACTTTTCACTAGTGTTACGTGCTAGATTGTACTAAATTTCCTGTTATATCAACGAATCAAATTTTCTGTTAATCATTACCTCGAGCAATTTATTGAGCAAGTATCCACCATTCCACCCATTACGAATCTTCCCTCACGCATATTTGCTTCCTAATACTGAATTTTGGGTTATGTGAAGTGTAGGGTACAGTTTAAAAAATAAAGTATAAAGAATACGTTGAAAATTACAATATGTACACATATATACTTAGAGGAACTAAATCAATTATTATTTTTTCAATTAACGGTTATCACTATGTAACCTTCTAAAATACACCGAACATCAATTTGTACACAAACCAAATTCATAATATCACTTCTAGTTTGATCATTAGAATGCCTTTGGTAGATACAATAAGGACATTACACAAACTTTGTTTTCTTCGTAAATTTCCTATTTGGATTTCAGGACATCCTTTCAGTCCAGTTTCACCCTGCCCCAGATGAATCATTCTACTAAAATCAGGTGCAAAAAAAAACAAGTGAAATATGTTTCCCTTTTTTTCCTGTTATTTTTGGTAGCTGTAACGTCTTGTGTTGAGTGAAATTAATAGGAAAGAATTTATTAGACACTAAATATTAGGTAACACTTAGAGAAGAAAAAAAATTACAATAAATAATATAATACGATAAAAAGAATAAACAATAATAATAAGCATTGATGTAATATTATATATATTATCATCATTCCAATTAATATCGCACAAGTACATTAAAGATGAAAAGCATCAAACAGGAAAAGACTTGCTCTTAAAAAAGGTCTGAATAGTAATTCTGCTTGAAAATAAAAGAAACACCTTTTATTGCTCTTCAATCTATATATTCTAGAAACTCTAATTCATCATATCTCATCCAGTTTTGTATATGATCCAATAAAATTGCTCCACTTTGGTATGTTCCAGTGGAATAAAAGTTGTACTATAGCATTATTTTGTCGCAAACAACATAAACTTGAATTGTCCAATGGGATTACGTAAGATATCCTTTACATAAATTGCTCTCTGATTTCTCCTATGCATAGATAGCAATGGATTTTTATGCTGTGCTTTGTTGGAACACTTGGCAGTTCATAGTTGGATATATATGTTTTTTTTTTTGCCATGCCATATATACTATAATAAAATCATGTAACTTATACAAACGTTAAATTCTTTTTATTGGGTCTTTTCAGGAGCATTAATTGAGTGGAAACATAATTTCATTATGTGTGGCAATTTGGTTAACTCTGAATTTCTATTGGGGCATGCCCACCTAACATAGACAAAGAGGTTAGCAAAAGGTTGGGCCAAAATATTAACCCAAAAACTGAAGTTTGAAATGATAGCAAATCAATTTAATCTTCATGGTTGAAAGTTGGAGTTGTGGGAAAGGGTAGTTGAACGGGGACCATTATGGATATGGTCCTTAATTTGTTTGCAGGTGACAACGGGGTTCTCTTTTGAGATACGAACGTGTGGTCTACAGAGAGAATATAGAATGTTTGACATGCAACGTTAGCTACTTTTATTTATTTATTAATTGAATATTTTATTTAATTTTATTAAAAATATTTGGTAAATAATTTTGCAGTAGTCTACATTGTTTTTAATTCATTATTTTAAGTAGCATTTTAAAAAATATTAATTTCTAACTTTTATATTTTATTCTTCTATTTATTCTTAAAATATTTGTTAAATTTATTTTTTTACTCTTTTCAACATAAAAAGATATCATTTTATTATATATTTTTTGTTTTCTTCTTTATTCTTTTTTTTACTCTTTAATCACATATTGATAATGATAGATAATAAATTTATTTTTATTTATTTTATTCTTATTATTTGGATATTTTTATATTACAATGTTTAACCATTATAATATTTACAATATTTATTTTATTATTTCAGCATTACATCAAGATATTGTTATCGATAGATGATATGTGTATTTTATTTTACTAATTAACATAAAAAAATTAAAAATTATATAAGAATATAATATAAATATGTTTATTTAATTTTATTATTTTATTTTTATCAATTATTTCAGTAAATAATTTTATCAAACATTTATATTTCAATAAGTCAACTTAATAACTTTCAATTATAAATTACAAACTTTCAACAAGCTTTTTAATTACTTTTGTCAAATATAGTCATATTTAAAACATAAATTTCACCAAGCTTTATCTCCAATACAAAATAATTACTTAAAACTAATTCTAAGAGTCATGCTAACCAGTGTCATTAATATATTAATTAAGAAATCATAAAAAAAAATTTATTAAAAATGTTGCATTGAAAATCATGAAAGAGTCTATCACATGCACTTTCCAGTAAAAGGGTAAAATTAAGAAACAAAGTTTTTATCAACTTATAATTTATTGTATATAATGCTTTTTAAGATATTGTGTGTATTTTGTTAAAATTAATCATGTTAATTATTAATTTTTTTCATGAGATGATTATTAAAAAAATAAAAATAAACCAGATATTATAATTTTTTTGAAGTAATTTACTAACTATTTTCTTATAAACTATATATTTTATATAAAAAAATTTCGTATCAAAAGAGACACCAAAATGTTATTTTTTTGAGGGGGCAAGATGAAAAATTTGTTAATGATTTTGTTTCTTACTTTTTTCAAGCAAAACAAAACATGCAGAGCAAATTAATGGCAGCAGACTTTCCAACTATGTTTGCATGTCACACACTGAAGAATATCATATGTATAAAAAAAATAAAGAAAACAAAGCATGGGAGACAAGAACCAAAATCCATGACAAACAAGAGTTATGTAAACCTATAGTTAGAAATGTCTACTCTTTTCTTATAAAAGTGATCTCTGACAAAAGTTCGAATTGTATACCACCAAACAAAACTCTGTACAAGTCATGTGTAGCTAAGCTATATGTACGAGAGTTTTCTTCTAGAAAAATATAAGAAATAGTAAATTGCATGTTACTAATTACTAATCAAAACAAAATTGTTGTTCCACCTGTTTTTAAGTTCCCAATAGACAATAGGGGGAGATTTGAAGGCTGAAACAAGAGTTTGAGAGGCAGATTCGAGCCACAATTTTCACTAACCCTTGGTATGAGCTAACTCAATTGCATGAATAGTTAGTTGTCGAAATTTCAGCGTGAAGGACAGTAGCTATGCCAACATTAACTGCAAAACAACCCAATGCAGCTCCTAAAGAATCCGTGAAATTTCCACCACAAGCTGCAAATCCAAGAGATACATGAGTTGCACCATTTGTATTAACTGGTTTGATTTTAGGAGTTGGACCAGGTTTCCCCGTGACATGGAAAGATTGAAGAGTTTGGAAATCGATCATGGATAAAGTCATATGCCTAGTAGATAGATTGCCAACAAGGTTTGTATGAGTTGTAATCAAGTTAATTTGTGACCTGCTGAAAAGATATAACTTTAATTTATTCTGAAACCTCATTTGATCATCCCAAAAGTGTTTAAGATCACACCAAGTCCTGTCACTTTCAGATGCGGGCTTCACTAGCTAGTTATAGCAGATATTAAGAAGAGGGATCAAAAGAATGATCAAGGATTTTGCTTTCCAGCCAATTCCAAATCCGAGTAGCAAAAGGACATTGTATAAACAGTATAACAACACCTTCACCAAAGATTCTTACTTACTTAATCACTTTAATTCAAGTATTTCATATTTTCTACACTATTTTTCATCTCAGTTAAACAACCTTACTTTTCATTTCGTTTCACACATCCTTACCAAACGCAGTGTAAAGTTAATCATAAACCTCCATCTATATAGTTTAGGGATGGGAGGGGGATTCCTAGCCGTCCTTTTAGGAGCTCATGTTAGGTTTTGGGCCCACCATTTATACCAATCTTTCGTGACTACCTTAAAATATTGCCTCAAATGCTATAATTGACTTGATCACTTTAACATGGTGGAACTGAAAAAAAAAAATGCTTTCTTAGGAGGTAGGAAATAAGATTGGAACATTGGACATGACTCAAATATCTTACAGCCCACTCAGACAAAGACAACATGGTCCTCTACCTCTAGCTTTGGAACCCTAAGAACAAGCTACTAACCACACATTGTTGGACCTAGCCCAGCTTCCACTTGGCGCCATAAAAAGAATCTATGGTGCCCTAGCTTGCACTTTAGGTTTACTCTAGAGGTTGGTCTATGTTCTCAGAAGAATAAGGCAGCTCCACGTGACTCTTGATCCATAGGATTGATTCTTTGAAGCAAAAGTTAATACTTTGCATACGGTGCACTTGGATAGCATCTCGAAATAGGGAGGGGAAAATTAAATGGAAATAGAAAAAGAAAGAAAATCTATATATATATATATATATATTATTTCCCTTGAAACTCCGTAGCTCGTGTAGAGGGTGATAATGGATAATTTATATAAGGTATTGGAGTATCTTAATCTAAATGTATCTTTAAGGTTTTTTTTTTTTTTTTTATCTAAACTCATATCTATAGAACAATGTTTATAATCATAATTAGAAAATGTTTTATGTAACAAATTATAAAAAAATGAATAAAATTATTTTAATACTAAAACTAACAAGTTTTTAATGAATTGCATGAATACCCATAAATATAACTAAAGTACAAAAACAGAAATGTAGACATTTGAAAGTTTTTCTTCGCAAACTCTCAAGAAATATATTTGTTGATTAAAATTTATTTTATTGTTGACCTGTATAATGCTAGAGTAATAAAAAAAAGAATAATGCTAGCAATTACAGTTAGGTAAATAGATCAATCAGACTGTTTAAATTTCGTTTGCATTTATCTGCATTTTTAATGAGTTGGGCTAGATTGGTACGCAAAATAAATTATCTTTATTTTCTTCATTTGCATCCCCACATAGATCGTGGTTAAACAACCGGCCTATGAGTTAAACAGAAAAATAAAATAAAAGAAAATTATATAAGGTTGGTGCATAATTATTAAATTCAATAGTTATTAGAAAATACTTTTTAGTCCTTATACTTTCATCAAATGTGGTCAAGGTTTTTTTTTATATTTTCGTTTTAGTGAATTTGGTCTTCATTTTTCTTAAATTTTTTTATGAATTTAGCCTCTCCCAACCTTAAAAACATGATGATTTCTTAGAGTGATAGGACTAAACTCATGTTTTTTTTTTAAGTTTGAGGATCAAATTCATTGATATAAAAATATAAAGACTTTTACCACATTTAACTGAAAGTATATGAGCTAAAACATATTTTTTTCTAACTAATATAACAAGAATATTCAATTATACTGTTCACTTTTTGTTAAACACTTTTACCATTTATTTGAAAAATATTCCTGGAAATCTCCTTTATCCTCTATCTGTTCCTTTTAATTGTTGATTTTTTGAAAAAAAAATTGCTTTTATTTATCTGTTATAAAGTTTAAGATTATATTAATTACTTTTTTTTTTCAATTATACGATTACTTTTCATCCAATCTTCAATTAATTTATTCATACGTATTTATTATGAAATAAAAAATGATAAAATATGAAGCTCATAACTATTTTATTATGATAAGAAAATTTATTATATTTTTTAATTTCTACGCAAAAACTTTAAAAGAAAAAAATATAAAGGAAAAATATATCAAATAGAAGCATTTGTTATAAAAAAAAAAAAAGTGTTCATCTATTGCGTGCTACTCAAATTTTAAAGAATATCTCACATGTTCAATATGTACTAGTCGTGGTAACTGTTCTAACCGATGCCTTGTTCAGTTGGAGAGCTTCAAGTCAATCAAATGGTAGTAGCATGGAGTATCTACGAAGACTTTAAGTCAGCCTCAAAATTAGGAAAGCACATTGAGAAAAGAGAACCTACCTATATCCCTCTTTGTTTATGGTTTATAATTTTATATATAAAGGTTATAGGAGATGGTAAGTACCCTCATTGGGTGAGAGTTTGGGTATTGTTGTTGAACCTCTAATTTGTAGGTTTCAGACGCTTTATGTACTGTTTTTGCACTTCTTGTGAGTTTTTTATGATGCAAATTATAATTGCTGATAAAAAAAAAAAAACTTGGTAACTTTCCAAATAGAAAAGTGTAGTGACTATTCACACGCCATGGAGGGAGCAGCAACACTAAGTTAATGATTAATATATATATATATCAATTAGTCCACAATAATAACATTTTTTAAAAGAAAAGACAAGTTATTTGTTATTAATTAATTGATATACAGTTAATTAATAACTAATTCATCATTAACTATATATAAGAGATGTAATCATCCCAATTTAAGTGGCTTCGAATTCAAATATTCAATAAACATCTGCATTGAATACTCAATAAAAGAGCTTTAGCACTCGTGATCTTACTCAAATCCAACAATAATACTATACAAAAAAATAAAAAGAGCTGTAAATTAAATTTCAGACGTACGAATAATTAACTGCGATTTTAATTATTTTAATGCAGCAGGTGATAAGATCGACTTCGATTCTAAACTTGGAATAGGATCTAAGCCAGCAGTAGCAACTTTGACATCCAACATGGTTTTTAAAATTGAGAAAAAAAATTGGGTACGATATTAAAGTGAGTACCAATTCCATATTTTTATTTTTATAGCAAATTTGTCGTGTTATATCCACTTGTTCCAATAGCCACGGGGTTGGACAAAAGTTTGTCCCCCCAAGTGACTGATCAAAAAGGTCATTTCATTTTAGCAAAATGGATGGGATGAGTAAAACAAATAATTTCCAAGCCTTGCTCGGTGGATTCTATAAACTGAATTAATAAATGATATCTTTGCTCTTTGCTGAGGAGATCAATTGAATTGAAGTGAAATTATTTTATTTTTTATCAATACTTTTAGTTTCAATTTTAAACATGTAATAGAGCTAAATATTTATTGAAGGTTATTTGTTATATCTAATAATCTTACTTGACTACCATTTGTGTAGATCAATTAATCTGATGATTTTAACTTAATCAGATGTTTTAGATTTAAATTTTGAATACAAAATTACATTTAATATCTGGAAGAATTTTTTTATCGTATATAATAATATTGTCTTATTCGAACATCTTGCCTATCAAGAAAAAAGATACATGCATGTGTTTTCTTTACAAAAAAAATATTGATAGAATGAATGAATTTACGAGAGAAACTAAAATTCATCTTGTGATCATACGTGGCTTTATAAAATTCTACATGCAAGGTCATGATGGTTTCTCGTCCTCTATTCGATCGAAATGTAACATTTTATGGAAGGGTTTTGTGCCTTTTGGAATAAATTAAATAACAGAAGAGTCTATAAAATATCATTGAAGTTATCTTCCTTTTTCTTTTCAACTGATAAAAGGGACTACTACTTATAGATGAACATCATTTAATATGAATATAACCAAAGCGGGTTATGAAATGAATAACTAGAGAAGAAAAAGTTTCACAACGTTCTAACTTCAACGGTCAGCAATGTTCTTTTTTCTTTTATTATCCGAATGGGTCCTTTTCCTTAACAATATTGAATTGGATATATCTTCGTAGCACAAAGTTAGATTTGAAGGTATAGGATTTGGGTCAAATGCTTAAGTCTAACATTTTTTGTGAAAAAGATAAAGTTTTGAGATAAACATGGTGGGAAAGGGACACGGATAAAGGAGGTTTTCAGAGAAATATTGTTGAAAACTACCTATGATTTGTTGAATGTTGACTGAAATTTTATCATAAACTAATAAAGTATTTGTTTTAATTTGAATGGTACACAAAATAACAAAATAAAACTTCATTTTTCAGAGGCATTGTGATGCATCAAGAAAAGAAAAACTTTTTGCTGTGAAGTCATTTTTATTAGAAATTCGACATATTTTTGGAGTCATTTATGAATTTTTTTGTTGTTGTTAAAAGTATTAAAAAATTAAATATATTTTGGGACAAATGTTTTGACTTGAAGTAAAAGTGCATGAAAACTTTTTGCCACGGACATTTTCCTTACAATACTTTTTTAACTTGTTCACTTTTTAAAAATTGGATGGTTTTTTTAACTTAATTATTTTAGTGATATGTACTCATGATATTTGCTTGTTAATATGATGATATCGATTAATGACTTGGTCTTTTGTCAAAAAAAGAAAAAAAAAGATTAATAATTACTTGGTCTTGGTTTTCATAAATAATTTACGAAATGCCAATGCGTTTGTTTCTTATGATGCGACTGAA
Source organism: Glycine soja (assembly GCF_004193775.1). Taxonomy (NCBI): domain Eukaryota; kingdom Viridiplantae; phylum Streptophyta; class Magnoliopsida; order Fabales; family Fabaceae; genus Glycine; species Glycine soja. The sequence continues at coordinate 2,508,646 of NC_041017.1, forward strand.
ATTGTATGGCTCTAATAAAATAGGCCATTCAAATTTTACCATTACTCAAAGAATTTATATATAAAAATATAAACTCTTGTAATTAATTTTCAAAAAAAATTCTCTCTTTTAGAATGTTGAATGTTGATAACTAACAAATAGACTATTCAAAATTATGCTGCAAAATAATTCTAACAATTAAAATATTTTTAATAATGATTTTTTTATAATGCTGCCAAAAACTACCAAAAATATAATGTAGCCAAAAACAACTTATTAATTGGTTTTTACATTAAACCATACGGAATGTTTGAAATAAAAAGTTCTGATAAAAAATATAATTTTAAATATTTCTTAACTTATAAATCTTTCTGTAAACAAATTAAAATAAAATCTTTTAATCACTTTTATAAATGTTACATTAACTTCTTAATTGAAAATGAAAATTTTAGCTTTCATATATCTTTTTCCTTCTAAAACCTTCTATCAGATGCCTTGAAAAGGATTTACAAAGTAGATTGATTGGTGCAGCTTTGTCTTTTTCTTAAGGGGCACATCTTACTTGCACAAGTTTTAGGAAAGAAAGATGCTGCGGCATATACCTTCAAGAAACATGCATGAAGAATAAATAGCGTTCTTGTAAAAAAAAAAGTAATAATATATAAATTATACTTCATCAATATTTATTTTTATTTTTCTCTTTTTATCATATTATAAACCTTATCATATTTATATTTTTTTCTTTTTACTCTTTTTTTATGTTGAATATCACACTGAGTTTTTATCAAATATTTTTAAAAGAGAATAAATATATATCAGTGACCTTAGATGGATGGTGACAAAACCATTGTGAAAAATTACAAATAATAAGAATCTTATTAAAATGGGTCACTTTAATTTTTTGTGTTCCTGCCTTTTCTTAAAAAGTAAAATACGAATTTATAATTTGTAGATAGATAATGCATTTATTGCACGCCCAAGTGGATATACAGTGGACACCCCAATTCCAATAATTAGTTATATGCCAAAATCTGATTTGATGTGTAGGATGCATTTGGATTATTTTAATTTCTAAAGTTAATGAAAATATATAATACTAAAACACTATTATTAGTTATTTTTAATTGTGATGAAATACAGAAAGTTAGTTTTATGCATTTTAATTAATTTATTTTTAACTTGGTAGAGTAAACAATTCCAAAAGATACTTTTGTCGACATCAAATACTTAATATGTATAAGTATTATTTTTTAACTTATGTATTTATACATTTTATTTTTAAAAAGTTAACAACTATTTATGAAAAATTGTCTTAAAATAAGTGATCCGACTCGATTGTATGATAAATCATTTTTTTGCCATAGCTAAAAGTGTTCAAAATTAAAGCACGATAATACTTTCAATTTGAATAAAAAGTATAAGGTATGTAAAAATAAATATTTTTTTACTAAAACAAATAAAAAAACAAAAATATTATTATTAGATGTAGTTTTTTTTTTTACATGTTATCAACTCTCCACCAAACCTTTTTCTCCATTCTTTCTCATTTGTCCTCTACCACTCCACTTACAAAATGAATCCTTTTAGTGACATTATTATTAGATGAGATCTTATAGCTTTTTAATAAATTTTTATTGATGTAATATATATCTATTTGAAAGTGGAGGTTTTACAAAATTAATAACGAGATATGAGAATCTCAACTCTTTTTTTTTCTTTCAAATTGAGAGGATCTCTTCTCCTCCACTTATATGCAAGTTTTCAACTTTTGATTCTCACTTTACTTGTTCTCTTCTTTCTCTCTCACTACTAAGAGAAGAACCACAAGTTCAATCTTGAAATCCAAGTATTTCAATCAATAATAATTATAAGACAAACAGACTGAGAATCGATTTCAATGGCAATTTAGATCATTTCGCATCAAAATAGGATGGAAATGATTCACTAAATGCTTACAAAAGAATGTGAAAAACAAAGCATTTTTAGGATAATAATAGGTAAATGTAATGAACCTTGATTATAGAGTAAACTCCACCAATAGCAACAACTACAACAATATCAATGAGCTTAACAACAAACAGATTAGCGCATTCTTGAACTAACGATTTCAACGAGAAAGTATTTAGACATTGCTATACCAAGCATTTCAATCTCAACTCATAAAATCCAATGGAAGATGGGTGTGATAGGAGATGGGAAAGGAAAAAGGGTTGCGATATGGCCAGATGGGAAAGGGAAAAAAAGGTTAATAACTTGTTTAGCTTTGGAACAACATTATTAATGTACAAGAGCAATTTTTACGTTAAAATAAAATAAAAAAACGTGAAAGCTATTGAAAGTAGCTTTAAGTCTGATGTGTGTTTAAGGGTGTACGAAAAAAATCAATCGCATACTAAATTAGAGTGAAGTGAGATGATGATAATCTTGATAGTGATGACGTGATTTATCATTAATGAAGTATATTTTTTTTTATTTGTAAGAATTAAATATAATATCTCAGAAATTTATAATATTCATGTTCATAAATTGAATTAAACTTCTTTGATATTATTTATTTATTATATGAATAATAAAGTTTGGCTCTAAAATAACAAGGAATAAAATGTTTAAAAATAAATCATAAGACCAACATCATAAAATTGCAAAATAAAAAAATTTAAAAATTTATTATAATGAAGTAATGTAGCTTTTAAGCTTGATGTGCATCTAATGGTGCACTACAAAAAATTAAACGCATACTAAATTAGGGTAAGGTGAACAAAAAATTAAACACATACTAATTTATCATTAATTGTGTTTTTATTAACTATTTTAATTGACGATATGAATGATAAATATTGACTCTTAAATAATAGGGAACAAAAATGATTAAAAATAAAACATATATAGTGAGTGAAAAAATATAAAGATAAAAAAGAAAATAAAATAAAAAAACATAAAAATTACTGAAAAAACTCTAAATTCGACGACGCGTGTTTAGCGGTGACAACAAAAATAAATAAAAAAACTGATTAAAAATAATGGTGATAATGCAATTATCATTAATTGTGTTGAGATAAACTAAACATAATGGTGATAATGCAATTATCATTAATTGTGTTTTTATTAATTTATTTTAAATTGATGATATGGATAATAAATATTGACTCTAAAACAACAAGAAACAAAAAACTGATTAAAAATAAAGCATAGTGACTAAAATCCAAAAAGTGCAAAAATATAAAGATAAAATAGCTATTGAAGTCTAAAAAATATAATAATTTAACTTTAATACATTTTAATATTTTATACATATAATATATTATTAATATAAATTATTTTATATTAAAATTTATTTGTATATTAATATTATATTCACAAGATTAAGTGATACTATATGTTAAAATACAAAAATAACATTACAATATATTATTAAATACATTTTCATAAATGTTGTGTTTAAATAAAGTTAATATAACTATAAGTAAGAACTTAAATATTTCAAGATTTTATTAATGCCTATACGGACATATCACATACACAATCAATAAGAAACTAAAAATGCTGTCTATTTTTTTTTTATGAAATGATTTCAATTAGTTTTTTTTAAATATCAAAAGCTCTATTTTTCAGTTGATGGTCCATTGTTTTATTAATAAATGTCCATGTCGAAAATTAATCCGATTGGCATTTCTTTGAATTAAGTTTTTAACTATTGTTAAAATTGTGGGAACTGTTTGAAGGTTAAGTCAATCCCACTCTGTAGTTTGACTTTAAGTAAGTGCATTTGCATTTCCTAAATGGACAGAAGAGATTGGCTGTGATTCCAAAAAGACCTTGTACACTTTGTGACACCACTAGACCTGTACTTGCACTTTCTTTTTTTCCAATTTTTTAACCTAACAAAAGAAATACCAAAACAAAGTACTTTATTAGGTGCTATCATTTACATCTATTATCATATCATATAAATATGAACAACACCATCGTTATAGCATTTTAAAATTCATAAAAACATTTTTTTTTTATGAATACAGGGTATCTTTCATAGAATATCTGGATTGACGTTCCTATGTAGTTAAGAGCGCGTCAATCTGAAACTACTTTTTCTTGCTTCTTTGTCGTTTTTCTCATTTAAACGTGAGTTTAACTGTTTACTTGCGTTTTTGAAAATCAATTCAAACATTATTCTGTCGGCAGCTAAAAACATATTTTTTTAAAATATTAATATATATTCATAAGCTTCATTTTTACTATAATAACAAATATTTTTTTCATACATGTAAAAGATTAAACCTTTAATTTACCTACTTAAGTGATATGATTATCCAATCATATCATATTGTCATGCTATGTTCCACAATGTGAATGAGGATCCCTTTTGTCTCAAACTTATTTAAAGAGGCAATAGTGGGGCAAAGGGAAAGGTCATTTGGGAACATGAGATAGATAAAATAATAACACCCACTCATTATATGCTTAATGTTTTGATATTGATGTGTGCTAAGCATAGTTGAACAAAAACAATAAAATATAAACATTGTCGGTGAATTCATGGATTTTTTATGTACTGCCAAGCTAAGCTAAGGTTGACACTTTTTTACACCAACTCTTCTCTCTCTCTCTCTCTACACAGCCTAAGCTTAAGCTTATCCCTCCCCACTTGTTCCCTCTGCCGAATGTTATAGCCAAAAGGGTGCGAGAGAGAGAGAGAGAGAGAGAAACAGAAACAACAACCAACCATCAAGGGAAGTTAGTGAGAGAGAGAGAGAGAGAGAGAGAGAGAGAGAGAGCGGAAGATGAATGGTGGTGAATCTTATGGTGCTATTGAGACACAGTACATAAGAAGGCATCACAAACATGAACCAAGGGAAAACCAGTGCACCTCTGCACTTGTTAAACACATAAGAGCTCCTGTTCACCTTGTTAGTTTGTTTTTCTATCTTAAACTTTTTGGACCAATATCATGTTTTTTGTTTTGTTTTTCTTCTGAATTGTGCGTGTTTGACTTGTGTGGTGTGGTGGGAGAAAGTTATTTATTTTTTTGTTCTTTGGAGATCTGCGAGGTTTTGCTTGTTTTGTGGTGTGTTCTTTGAGTTTCCAATTCTGTATAGTTATCTGGGTGCGTGACTATTAGCATTTCTCTTGTTTTTTTGTCTCTTTCTTGGGGATGGGTGGTTAATTGGTTATTCTAGAATTTTGGTTCTGTCAGGGTGTTCCAAAAGTTGGTATTTTTCAGCTCATTAGATGCTAGTTTTTGTTGGGTTTTTGGCTAGATTTTAAATTGTGGTTGCGGTTGCAGTTTTGTCACCATCAGATGCTATCACAATTGCGGTCGGGATGCGGTTGCAGTGACTCTAAAAACCTCGATACTGCCATCAGCTGCAATTGCAGTTGTGATACAGTTGCAGTGACCGCAGCAATTGCAGTCTTGGAGTGATTCCAAAAAGCTTGATGCCACAGTATTGGCCGCAATTTCAGTCATGATGCGGTTGCAGTGACTCCAAAAACAATGATGTTATGGCTGAAATTGCGGTTTTTTAAAACCGTGATGAAATCAGTTTTGGGGGAAACATAGTTTTGAGTGTGTGCGTGGATTTGTTTGTCAAATTTTACAAAAGTTTGATTTTTCAGCTCATGAGATGCGAATTTTTTTTTGGGTTTTGGCAAGATTTTAAATTGCAGTCGCTGCTGCGGCTGCATCACCATCCTTGCTGTTGTGGAAAATTGTGGAGAAATATGATTGATGCAGCCGCAATTGCAGTTGTGATGCAGTTGCACTGACATAAAAAACTCTGTCGCTGTGGTATCAGCCACAATTGCAGTTCCGATGCAGTTGTGCTGACATCAACAATTGCAGTAACTACAAAACCTCCATGCTGCGGTAATGCGGTATCGACCGCAACTTCAGTTGTGATGCGGTTCAATGACTCCAAAAACCATGACATTGTTGGTTGTTTCTTTGTTTTTTTGTGTGTGAATTTGTTTGTCAAGTTTTAAGTTTCAATTCTTTTGGCTATAGTGAGTGTAAGCGGAAAAAGAAGGAACTCTGAAAATTTTACGGCTGGATTTTTTATGCAATACATTTTGCTTTGCAGCTGATGAGAGTTCTTCACTTATTTCAAGTTTCTCATCTCTATAATGCCCTTTAATTGATTTTTTCTTGCAGACTTGTTTTCAGTAGACCAAGTAATATGTAATATTCTTAACTTTACAAAGTTATCTTCCAAATTTATTCTTTTTATGGGAATTACAATTGGGATTCAGTGTCTTGAAATTGAAGAAATAAGTATATGTGATGGCATGTTTTGTTATTTGGTGGATTTTGTAGATGTAAAGGAAAAAATGAACTATTGTTTGATGTGGTTTGGTTATTTCCCTTCTCAGGTGTGGTCGCTGGTTAGAAGATTTGATCAACCTCAGAAATATAAACCATTTGTTAGCAGGTGTATCATGCAAGGGGACCTAGGCATTGGAAGCGTTAGAGAAGTGAATGTTAAATCTGGCCTTCCAGCCACAACAAGTACTGAGAGGTTGGAACAACTGGATGATGAGGAGCACATTCTTGGAATAAGGATAGTTGGAGGTGACCACAGGCTGAGGGTATGATCCATTGTGTTGCTCCTTATTCGTTTTTATTTTTGTATTATTAGACCTTGAAAGCCAAATTATTGTTCTTTTCTACGAGATCATAATATTGTATATGTAAAATGTTAGTGTTGAGTTATTAACTGAAAACACTCTTCTCTGTACAAACGAAAAGAATTATACAATCTAATAATTCTACTGCTTTTGAAAAGAAAATCATGAGAGCTAACTATTAATGATTAAATCTGGCTGATGGGAAACAAAGCGGGCATTTGAAGATATTGTTAAATTGGTATAACTTTGGGGATCTTTCTTTTCATAATTACATTTGATTTTTCTATATATAAAAAAGCCTAAAACTAGCTCTTTTATCATGTATTGTATATATAAAATAGTTTGTAAGGATTGTGGATTGCAGAGTCCTATTTTGTCCTTGGTATGTACTCTGTTTGGTCTATAATTTGTTATGTCTTGCAACCTTGGTTTCTCAGTTTAATTTGCATGATGATTACCTTATTTTTCCAACTTATTGCAGCTGGCTATTCATTTACCAAAATATACCATTAATTGGAGGAATATTTTTATCAAATCAAGCAAATTTATTGACAAAACTTAGATACAATACCATAAGTGCAGTAGGTAATGTCCTTTAACCAAAATCAACATTTCATTGTGGTAATTGTGGCCTATTTTAATCATCGAGATGAAAGCAAGGGTTTTACCAAGATGAAATGCCGATATTTGTTTGAACTTGGATGATATGCACTTAGAATATGCTAACTATTAAGTTTGTTAATTCATTCCTTATGCTGTTATGTTGTCACTAAATCATGTATTTTCTAGCTCTGTCACCAACTGTAATGCTCAATCATGTTATGTGGAATTTGCAGAACTATTCTTCCATAATCACCGTCCATCCGGAGGTCATTGATGGGAGACCCAGTACAATGGTGATTGAATCATTTGTGGTGGATGTGCCTGATGGGAACACCAGGGATGAAACTTGTTACTTTGTGGAGGCTTTGATCAGGTGTAACCTAAGCTCTTTAGCTGATGTCTCAGAGAGAATGGCCGTGCAAGGTCGAACCGATCCTATCAACCATTAAGCATGTCTAGGGAAGAATGAAGCTGGGTTCATACAAATTACATGATCCATTGCTCTCTGATCGTAGTTCAAGTGTGGACATTGGTTGGAGTATACCTTCCATGTTCCCAGAAGTTTTGGAACTTTTTTCCTCTGTATCATGGATACATTCCCCCTACCACCCCTCTTGCACTTTTTAGCTGTGTAATCACTCTTTTGAACAGCTAAGTTTCTCTTCTTCAATATTTGTAAGATGAGATTCAGGGCCTCATGAAAACACAGGGATGTAGGGGGGAAGTTTTTACCTGCTATATTCTTTCTGGATTTTGTGGATGGTGTGTTACCTATAGTTATTTGTAAATATTTTTGTTGAACCAAAGACAGTTTCTTCAGTTTTTCATGTTTCATGTTTCATGTTTAGTAGCAACTTTTTGCCAGATTTATGTGCTGACACAAGGAAACTCCAAATAGTGGATACTTCCATGTTATTTTCTTTAATAAGTAGTGTAGCTTTTGTAAGTTATCTATTCCATATTCTCCTTGTTTAGGACTATGTTCAGAACACTCAGTTAAAATGATTTTTGCTTCTGGCTCACGGTTGGTATCATGCACCTTGTTTTGTGGAATTTCAGAGATACTCTTTCTTCGTCCACCTTACTTTCAGGAACTTCTAAGATATTATGTTTCTTCATGCACCATGCTTTGAGGAACTTTGAAGATACTGTTTCTTCATGCACCTTACTTTGAGGAACTTCAAAGATATATAGTGTCTTCTTCCAAGTATTGCAAGCGCTTCCGAATTGAACTTTTTTTTTTTTTTTTTTTGTGTCGCTTTGTTGGGTAGATAAAATGCTACTCATAAGAAAAGAAAAAAAAATGGTTTAAAGCAATAGGTGGATCCTTGAATCCTGGTGGCTTCTTTGATCTATAACTTGGGAGGGACTGCATAAAGGGGTGTTATGTAAGTTGGGCATACGTGACACGCATACAAGGGTTAGTGCATGTTTGGTTTCTAGTTCCGTAGGTCAAAAGTAATTTTACCAATATACCAGGATCATTGCTTATGCGATCATTTTGTTTTTGTCCTTTGGATTTGTATTAGAATGCCTGTTATAACATTTCTAACTGCAAATTCAATTGAATCTGAAAAGGGAAGTGTGAAGAGCTGTGTTAATCATAAGGATGGAATTGCAAGGGAGTGAAGTTTTCGTGGTACTTTTTTTTCTCATATGTTTGAATGTATTGACATAAATATTTATGAATATCACTTTCATCTTGTCTATACATGAGATAAGATTGCATTAAATACCCTGAAGCTTAACCGGATCACGCTTGTAAGTGTTGTGCCTGAACCTTGACGTTGAGGTAACAACACAAACAATCAATACTCTAGAAGTTTTGTAAGTTCAAGTAGGAAGGGGGTGGAGCTATTTAAGAAGGTATTTTAATGCTCAGTGTTTATGTCGGTGAAGTAACATTGCTAAGAGTAGATTGCATAAACATAATTGATGTGGCTTAACTGGCCTAGGTGTAGGAAGTATAGTTGTTAATGTCATAACCACTTATGGAATATAGGGGGGTTGTAGTAGAAGAATATTCTAAAACTACTGTTATGTGATGTGTGATTATATTGCGAGGGATTTTGTGGTTTTTGAGTTGTGTTACTCCACGTAAAGCATTGCAAAAAATATTATCCTAGTTCCCAGTTCCTACCACTCAAATTCACCTCAAAATGAGGTGCACGTTGATAATTATCCTTTTGTCATTTATATATGCAACTCAAACTCGATTCCAAACTCAATTTTCAAAGCCCGTGTTACCGTCTACATCACTTACTAACTTGAGTGAGAGTCAGAATAACTTGTCAAACTTGTAATATTAAGTTTTTATCTTATACATACCCTGAAAATTGCCTCACGTATATATTATTTACAAGTGCACGCTAATAAAACAGTGTTTCTGACATCGAACTTATGTGAAAGGTGGAGAAGAGGAGAGGATGTGAAGAAAAATACTGTAATAGCCATAGACAAAATTTCTATTGAAATAAATGATTGCTTTTTTGTCAAACTGGATTGCTAGCAATGTGAATTTGAAAAGTATTTTTTATACTTTACTTTCATTTGCTGTTGAAGCCAACAGATGGCCACTCTTGACAGTGGTGAAACCTGGAAGTACAAGAACTTGTTGCAGAAGCAGCACAAGGCACATTTTGTGCCACTGTTTAGTAACTTGCATGATATTTTTCTTCAGATTGCATGCAACCTTTTAAAGCGAGAGCTAAGCCACGTTGTTGGTGATGCTGGCTCCCAAGTAATGTATCTATTCTAACTCCTTCATACTGTGACTTGCAAAAAAAGGCAAACTATTTCAGGTGAAGATTGCCACTTGCAAAAAGGGTATTCTATGATTCCCCGAGAAACTTAGTCATTCCTTAACTTAGCACAAAGTTCCCTTCATGAACACACTCCCTCTGTTGATACACAAGATCACAATAGCCAGAGAAGAAAATGATTCAGGCTTTTGGCCATGTATCTTATTACCAGCGATCTTTGCAGGAGCATTCTCCATTCATGAAATGGTGAAAACGGCCACCATCTCTGAGGAAAATCTCGCGGTTTCGAGCCAAGGAAATGTACTTAGCTGTTGTGTGACAGTCATGACAAATTCTTGTGTTCTTCACCACCCTGATTGGTGACCCTCCTTTAGTTTTCATCAGTCCATATGTCATAGCCAACTTCTCTGTGTGACTGAGCAGAACCTTCTCCTTCTCACTGTCATCAATGTTCTGATGCACACAATTAATATCAAGTACATACCCCAGCTTTTTTATCTCTGAGATTAATTGATACAGCTCAAAATATATTTCTCCTTCTTCTGGATGTGATTTCCCTTCTGTGGAGAACACATGAATAGTCTGCTTAACTTGTATCCAACTCCAAACATTTGGGATTTTCACCCCCAAGGCAGTCATTGACTCTTTAAGGCGCTCCACGTCCCCCCATCTGTCAAAAGTGGAATATATGTTCATCATCAACGCATAGTTAGCAGAATTATATGGCTCCAACCTTAAGAGATTCCTAGCGGCAATCTCCGCTATCTTAATGTCTTTGTGAAGTCTGCAGGCTGCAAGAACAGCACCCCAAATACTAGCATCTGCCTTTTGTGGCACGGCATGAATGAAATCCAAAGCTTCATCAAGAAAGCCAGCTTTTCCAAGAAGATCTACCATGCAAGAGTAGTGCTCAATTGTTGGATTAATATTGTAATCTGTCTTCATGCTGTCAAAGTACTTCCACCCATCCATAACTAAACCTGAATTCTTGCAGCCAGATAGAAGAGCTGTGAAGGTTATAGCATCAGGTCTAACACCAGTTTTGCGCATTTCGTCAAATAGAGTAAATACCTCTTCCCCATGGCCATAAATAGCGTATCCCATCATCATGCAATTCCAACATGGTAGTGTTTTCTCCTTAATATTCCTGAAAACCTCATGGGCTACTTTAAGTTTTCCTCCCTTACCATACATGTCAATGAGGGCTGTGGCTATATATATGTCATCCAGAAACCCATGTCTCATACTGAAGCAGTGTATCTCTTCACCTATCTTTAACAGTGATGAGCCTGCACATGCCCGGAGAAGTGTGCAAATGGTAGTAGAGTTAGGTTTTACATTTTCTTCTTGCATTTGGCTGAAAAACTGTAGGGCATCCATGTAGTTCTCATTTTGACAACAGCCTGATATCATAGCAGTCCAGGACACCACATTAGGAGTTAATCCCAAACTCTTGATCCGATTGATCACAGCCAATGCTTCCTCACTGCGGCCGCTCATTGAATAACCTGAAACTAAACTATTCCATGTCACCAAATCAGGTTTTATTCCTTCCTCCTTCATCTGGTTGAGTAGCTTTTCAGCATTGTCAAACAAACCCTTGTAGGTGTAACCAGATATCAATGAATTCCAGGCACAAATATTTTTGTTTTTTGTATGATGGAACACTACTTCAGCTTTATCTAAGCAATCGTTCTTAATATACTTATCCACCAAAGAAGTACAAACGTAGACATCATACTCAAGCTTACTTCTCATTATGTAACCATGGATTTCTTTCCCTAAATTAAAGCAACCCAATCCAATGACTGCTTGTAGAGCACTAGTTATTGAACATGAATCTGGCTTGAAGCCTGCGCTTTGCAGGCTCCGGAAATTGGTGAGAACATTTTCATATGACCCCTGAAGAAGATGGCCAGACAATAGAGAATTCCAAGTTATAATGTCTGGTTTGACGCCGGAAGATTCCATTTCTTGGAGGAGATCCCAGGCACCATTCAAACAGTCATTGACTGCATAACTCGAAATTATCGAGTTCCATGATGCCGAGTTATGATCCTCAGTTGAATCAAAAGCTACCCTAGCTAGTTCAAGTCTATTGTTCCTAGAGTACATGCTAACTATAGAGTTGCAAATTGAAGTATTTGACACTCTTCCGAATCTTATAACATACCCATGAATCTGCTTCCCTTCATTGAGAGCTCTCAATTTTCCACATGCTTGCAGCAGCTTGACAATAGTGCCATCAGTGGCTTTGGCAGAAGCCGATTGCATTCGACGGAACAGTTCCAAGGCATCCTCCCACTTCTCACTCCTCAAGTTTGCCATAACAATTGTATTCCACAAGAAATCTTCTTGTAGTGGGGTCTCATCAAAAACTTGATTTGCCCCATCTATTCCCAAATATTTCTCATAGAGATTGATCAATGCACAACTCAAGTGTACATCAACATGGAAGCCTCTCTTAACCAGACAAGCATGAACTTCCATCCCAAGCCACAACTCCATTAAAGCCAGACAAATTTTCAGAACAACAGTGAGAGCTTTACTGTCAAATTTCACTCCTTTATCATGCAATTCCTTGAAGACCGCCAGAATCTCATGTGAATCACCTCCAAAACTTGCAAACTCCTCAATAAAAGAGTTCCATAGAAGGTAGTTCCTTGCAAAACCCACAAAAAATACCTTTGTTGCTGACTCAAAGTCTCCAAATTGCAAGTAGTTTCTCATCATGCTTCCATCCATTGTAACCAAGTTCCTCTTTTTTGGCATTTTGATAATCTGGGCATGCAATTCCCTCACAGAATTCAAGGTTCTTATCTCACCAAAAGGGTGAAAGAATGGAGAAAATTTTGGTGGGGAAAATTGAGGAGAAGAAACAAGCTGAGCTTCTGACATTCCAAGAGAAATTGAAGAGGGTGAATGGCTTCTTGGCGGCATGTGTGTTTGTGGGTTATGAACAAAATAAGGATTAAGATGATGGAAAGGTGCTGCTAGGTTATCCATGAAGCTATGGTACTGAAAGGAGAAGGAAAATGTCATGAGAGTGTTTATGTCAGTAGTGATGAAATGGTAGGGGCAATTAAATACTGAGAGCTCTAGCTTGAGCTGTAACTCCAATTATCTATTTGCAAATTTGTTCATAGTCTGAATGCTGAGTAATGTTAGAAAGTTCGTGAGCGTGTGGGTTCTAAGATTTTTTTTGTTGATAAGGTTTATCCTATCCGTAAAACTGAATTTTTTTGAGAGAGCAATGTTCCCCTTCATTCAAAATAGAAATGGTGCCGGTAACTGCTTGGGGTGCCCGCATTTTTCCTAGCCATCCAACATTTTTTTAAAATACTAAAAATGTCTTTGAGTATTTTTATTATAAATAATAGATTAATTTTTTTATTTTTGTAGTATTTTTTCTTCTTCCTAAAATTGCACTTAGTATAACTTACTTCTGTTAGCATCTTTTTGTGAGCGTTTATTGTCGTAGGTAATATATGTATGTTATTTACAGATATATGGTGTGAAATTTGCTGATTTTTCATCGTTAGAGAAGAAGAGGTATACATTTTTTTTCTTCAAAATATATAAATTGTCAATCTGTATATTTTGAATTTTTTAAAAATTATAATTTATTTGGATTTTTTTATACATTTAATTTATTTACAAAATTTGATAATTAAATAAATTTGATATTTAACTGAATGTTGGATTTAGATGTTTATTATAGTAATTAATAATAATAAAATTTTAATATTTAATTGAATGATGTATTTGAATGTTTATTACAATGATTGAAAATTAAACAAATATGATATTTAATTGAATGATGTAATTAGATGTTTATTACAACGATTGATAATTAAACAAATTTGATATTTAATTGAATGATGTATTTAGTTATTTATATATGTAAAAAAATACATTATTAGATAAAAATTAACTGTAATAAGATCAAAAAATAAATTAGTAGATTTATGTTAATAATGTATTTTTTTACATATGTAAATTTTTATTAAACATATGAGTTTTATTTACAATTTATATATGTAAAAAATTAATTATAAGATAAAAATTAATTTTCACAAAATTTATTATCTAAATTTACATGTGCATTAAATATACATTAGAAATTTTAGTGTTATATATAACCATATTAATTATTTTATAACATAATTGACCTATCTCTTGCCCATCAACGTGCATGCCTAAAACTTTCTACACTTACACAAGGACATTGCATTGCTTTACGTGACTTTTCGTCATTAGCACCACACTCTAATCAACTAAGTTAATAAGTTAATTATATTATAAAATAATTAAATGTCGTTATATATAACATTAAAATTTTTAATGTATATTTAATACACATGTAAATTTAGATAATAAATTTTGTAAGAATTAATTTTGATCTAATAATATATTTTTTTACATATATAAATTTTGAATAAAAATCATAGGTTTCATAAAAATTTATATGTGTAAATAAATTAATTATTAGATCAAAACTAATAGTCACAAAATTTATTATCTAAATCTATATGTGCATTAAATATACCTTAAAAATTTTAGTGTTATATATAACGATATTAATTATTTTATAATATAATTGACCTATTAGCTCAGTCGATCAGAATATCGTGCTAATAATGTGAGACTCACATGTTTGATTTTTGCTTGTGTCATTAATTTTAAATTAATTTGTAAAACATATTTTTTAAGAAATTAAAAAAAAAATCGTTTGGGCAACTTGAACTATCTTATTTTTTTAATCACATTAATAAGGACATTTGGTTTTCTAGTGAGACGTCGATTATCTCCATAAGCTTTGACCTTAGGGACTAATTATATGACTAATCATTAAAGCTTTTTGTTCTTTTAAAAAAATGTGTTGTATAGAAATCAAACTCAAGTTTAATCTCACAAACTTAACGAGTGTTGCTAACTAAGTGACATCTATCAAGTCTTAAATTGTGTTATTTGATACCAATTCTAATGACTTTTGTAGGCAATATACTAAAACTATAATTTATATTACAAAGATAAATGGTCACTAATAATTTAAAAAATATGAATTTATTATTATATGTTAGAGTGATCAGTTATTCAAATAAATTTAAAGAGGTTAAAAAAGAAGATCTTAAGGATATTTATTCATCAGGATTCTTTCTCAAATGATCTATAAAACGTTAATTGTTAATTGTAAACATGCTAACAAGTTGGTGGCATGTGTGCGGGTATGAGTTGTAAAATGTGAATGAATGAGAATCACTTGATTTTGTAACCTTTCTAGGCAAGAATTTCTGCCTTCCTAGTCATCAATTTCTTGTCCCTTTCTACCAACCTCACCTTTTTTCAAGTCCCATGTGCACATTACACTCATTGAAACCACCAACCAAGAAGCATTGAAACTTGAAAGACACAAGAGTGAGAGAAGGAAAAATAGCAGAAGAAGATCATGGCTGATTGGGGGCCAGTTTTTGTGTCTGTGGTGCTCTTCATTCTCTTGACTCCAGGGTTGCTGATCCAGATTCCTGGTAAAGGCAAGATGGTAGAGTTTGGCAACTTTCAGACAAGTGGAGTGTCGATATTGGTTCACTCCATCCTCTACTTTGCTCTCGTTTGCATCTTCTTGATGGCTATTGGAGTACACATGTACACTGGTTCCTGATCCCATACCATCTTTTGTATACACATACAAACACATTATTTATAATTCATTTCTTCTTGGTTTAAATTGTGGGGTTTATTTATTTTGGTAAAAACAAAATCCTGTGCATTCATATGCCTGTGAGGGAATGACAAACATTTTAGTTTTCAGCGTATCTGTCAAGTAAAACATCATGGTCTGTTTGTTCCAATGATTCTAATATTTGTTACTAGGAATAGGAGTGTTACAAAAGGGTTGAGACTTTACACTTCAGTGTTTGTATATGTCATTACGTATTGGCTTCTTCGATGTATTTTAATTTATGATACTACTAATAAGCATTTAGATGCCAACATTTTAGGTCAGATTCCCTTATATGTCATAATAAGGTTTTCATTATTGTGAACAAAAAGATTTATAGACATTAGTTGTTAATGCTTTCAACGATCCATCAAACTGCTTGAGTAGGTTTGATGCTTTAACCGAGACAACTTTCAATTCGTTTCTTGTGTCATAATGATTTTCTAATACAAGAACAAGGCTGTCTAAATCAAGGGGCGCACAGCGCATGGCTATGCTGTTATGCCATCTTTTACGAGAAATTTGATTCCTTATTCTTGGAAAATTTTGTTAAGGGAGAAAGTTGTTGTTATAAGTGAGATTGATGTACTAGTTGATTTTGTACACGAAGTTAAATGTTCATATCATTCCTCCTTCCTACTATGTTTATTTCAATGTTTTTGAGTCTAATATGAGCCGGACTGTGAGTGAGTCTAATACTCATTGTGTGGTCTAAGTTTTGATTTATCAAAGAGACCGGATTCTGGATTTGATGCAGAACATTCCAGTGATTCCAAGTGTTGTCTTGAAATATTTCTCTGTTTCTAGCCTTCCAAATTATCCAACACGCAACATAAAAAAGAATTCCAGAGTTGCCATTAACATTGTTACGGATCCAAGATGAAATGTGTCAAGAGTCTGAACACCTTGATGCACATCCAAATGAAGAGAATTCCAAATGATTTTGGCTTTGCTGCAGTCCCGCAATAAATTTCTTGATGAGCACCACACCTGTTACGAGAAGAATCAACAAACAAATGTCTTTTAACAAGAAGTGTTAGTGGGTAGGCTCTTATAATCCATGCTTAGAATATCTTTGAGTTACTTAAGCGAGTTGATTTATATTTTTTTGACGTTGAGTTAAAATTAAGGATTTTGTTTAATAATTGGAGTAAATGAGGTTAGTTTTTTATATTACAACTGTTGTTTGTATGAGAAACTTAGTTTGAGAATAAAAAATAATATTTTCAAACTTAGTTTTAAAAAGTTTTTGAAGTGAAAAAAAAGTATTCTTCGTTGAAGGGATTTTTTTGAATCACTCTGGGAAATCAAATTCTTTCTTCAAAGTATTTAATGTAGTTGAAAACATAAGATTCAAACATGAAATTATTGATTAAGTTAGAATAATTCCATATAAGTTGATGCATATATTTAATGGTGTTCTTATCAACGTTTATTATCTCATTTAATATTTTTTTATATATTAAAATCTAGTACTTCAATTATTAAATATTTTCAAAATACCTTAGCAATCATTCACGCTAAATTTTAGATTTTTTTAAGGAAAAATACTTAAGAAGTTTCATTCATAAAGGATACATACAAAGGCAGAATGAAATCAAAGATTTATTGAATAACATACAACCTGTACGTGCTAACAAAACAATGAACAATTTGATTCGTTTGTCTAAAATAAACTTAAATTTAAGATTAAACAAACACTTATGATTAAGTAATTGATACTTATATATATATATATTTAAGAGGAATCAAATTACCTAAAAAATAGATTCAATAATTCATTTTATACAGTAAATTTTATAAATTCAACCATTGTATCAAATGTTCTTATGGAAGATTTCACATTTTTAAAAAAAATTTAAACCTATTAAATACTCCATTAAATAAATTCAACTTAATATATAATATAATAATAATTATAAAATTACATTACTACAGTTGTCGATTTACTTATCATTTTTTGTTAATTGATTTGTCTAACATTTGGTGTATATGTTCATTGATTTGATATCAAAATATTTAATAGTTAAATAAATAAAAATAATATATACAAATAAGTATGGAAAATAATAACTTTACCAATAATTGTGAAGTAATTCCATCCTTATGAAAGTATATCAAATGAAAAATAAAAGTAAGTAACTAAATTAAAACTAATTAAAACATAGTATCTCATCAAATAAAAAAAAGAGTGTAAGAAACAAATATCATCTGTATACTTAAAATAAATAATTAAATTAAAACTAATTAAAACAAAGTATCCCAAGATTTAATCATAATTAAATTGATGTATTAATGTTCAGAGGTGGACGATCACAATTTTTTTAATGGAATAATTCATATTTATATAAAATTTCTTTAAAACAATAACAATTATGTCTTGTAAGAATACTATAAGTTTAGAAAATTGTACTACACTCTCTACTCTCGAGAGTAGTCGTACTCCCATTGTTCAACAGGTGGTAGCAAGTTCATGAGCATCTCTCGGACGTTTCTGAGCCACACAATTGCAGACCATGAAACCTCAACTCAACCCTCATCAGCTGAAGAGTCTCATCTTCATTCTCCACGTGTCATTCAACCATTGGCCATGTTCCTATATCCTCACCACATCAGCACCTCCACTGAATTGCACTTCACCTACCAACACAGGCTTACCCTTTTGCTTCTTCTCTCTCTCAAGAGTTTCCACTCAAACCAGATAGATCACAACCTCCAAAACACAACACCACAAGGAAACAAAACAACCCATTGAGAGCTTGCACAACTCTCATGGTAGTAGTAGCACTACTACTTCACACACTCTCTCTCTGAGTGCCTCACACCACAGATTCTGTGATATATATACCAATGGAGGCCCTCAATGCTGCTGGCTTGACCCCTCTATCTGTGCTCTCTGATGCAAAAACAACAAGAACTAAACACCCTTCTGTTTCTGTATGCAAAGTCTCAAACTTTTCCACCTCCACCAACAAAAAACAAACCTTGCTGCAAAGTTGCATATCAAAAACTTTGCATGGGGGGCTGATTCTTGCAGCTTCCGTTGTAAATGGTGGAGCTGCCACAGCTTTAACGTACGATGAAGCCCTGGGACAACCTTTGAGCCTCCCTGGTGCTGGGGACTTTGATGTGAACGGTTTTGTGGAGAGTGTCACTGGCTTTGCAGCTGAAAACCCTGCAATTCTTGCTGGGGGAGTAGCTGTTTTGGCAGTGCCATTGGTTTTGTCTCAGGTTCTTTTCAAGAAGCCTAAGGCTTGGGGTGTTGAGTCTGCCAAGAATGCTTATGCAAAACTTGGTGCTGATGGGAATGCTCAGTTGCTTGATATAAGGGCACTGGTGGAGATTAGGCAAGTGGGGTCCCCAGATGTTGGGGGTCTGAAGAAGAAAGCAGTGTCAATACCTTATAAGGGTGATGATAAGCCAGGGTTCTTGAAGAAGCTTGCTTTGAAGTTTAAGGAGCCAGAGAATACCACATTGTTTATTCTGGACAAGTAAGAGTAGTACAGAACAATTTCATTTGTAGTTTATTTTTTATCTATTTTGTTGTTATAATCCATGTTGATGATATAGCATATTGAGAATTGGGAAAAACCCATGTGACATGTCCCACATTGACTTGAGATTATACCTGCTAGGAGGTTATAAAGCTTAGGCACCCACTACCTTACATGTTAATTTTGTGAGGATGTGTTAGGCCTAAATCTGAATTTTTGCTATTAATTAATGGTGAAGGGAAAATTGAAGAATTCTCTTTAGCATTCAAGCTCAGTTTTTGTGAGGATGATGAGTTAGGCCTAAAATCTAAGATTAAGTCAACACACTTTTGCTATTAAGTCATCACAATTTTGCTATTAATGGTGACAGGAAAATTGAAGAATTCTCTTTAAAATTCAAACTCAGTTTTGTGAGGATGATGAGTTAGGCCTAAAATCTAAGATTTAGTCAACACACTTTTGCTATTAATGCTGAGGGGAAGATTGAAAAATTCTCATTGACATTCAAAGGTTGTTTGTTGTGTTATTTTATCATGGATATTTGATGTTTCTAATTGCACTTTGCAAGAGAATATTCTTGAATCTGATTGAGTGAACTTGTGATGGAAGCCAGATTTGATGGGAACTCTGAACTGGTTGCAGAGTTGGTTACCGTTAATGGGTTTAAAGCAGCTTATGCGATTAAGGATGGTGCAGAAGGACCGCGAGGATGGAAGGTATTTCCTCTCCCTTTCCATTTTTCTAATCATATTTCTAATATTTGCATTTTAAGTACCAACTTTTTTTCTCTATTGTTTAGTATTCTGACATTGGCTGGAATTCTGCAGAGTAGTGGTCTTCCTTGGATAGAACCACGGAAAACATTGAGTTTTGACAATCTGACAGATGCTATATCTGAAGCAATAGGAGTAAGTATCTGGGATTTGTCTAATTGCATTTCTTATTTCAACGCTGATGCACTTGCAAAATACTACTATTGGTTTTCAGATTTAAAAATAGTAGGCATTTTCATTCTGTTAAATTTAAATGTTTGCCCTCTCAAATTGAGAATTTTTGCTAGCAAGAAAGGAAACTGACCGATCAGGAAAAATTTAGAATGAATTATTAACTGGACTTGCTCATCAGAAAAGTTAAATATGAGATTGAGATATTGTTTTTCAAGAATCTGGTGATTGATCCATTTATAGATGCTTTTAACATAAACAGTTTTTGTTCATGATCTTATTTGACCATTTCTATGTCTTTCTAATGATTGGAGGTTTGTTGCAGGATACCACTGATGGCGTGGCAGTTACTCTTGGGGTTGCTGCAGCTGCTGCTGGACTTAGTCTATTAGCTTTTTCTGAGGTTGATCTGATGAGTTATTACTTACAATTTATTCCCTTCTTCTGAAAAAGCAATAATCCATTATGATGTTACTTCACTGACATAAATTTCTTGTTCATGATGTTTTTTCTGTTTGTAGATAGAATCAATCCTCCAGGTTGTTGGATCAGCTGCGCTCATTCAGTTTGCAAGCAAGAAGCTTTTGTTTGCTGAGGTAGGCAATGTTTTCAAATCAAGATGCATGCTTTTTCCATTTTTGTTGTTTATTATCATCAATTTCTTGAATAATTCTCCTTTGCCTCTAGTAGGCAACCATCCTTTTGTTGCATGTCTGTGCTTTAATTTTAGAGTATGCCCTTCTGTTGAGTTTATTGAGGCATTGTATCAAAATCAAACTTCAGATATTTCTCTTCAAGGAATGAAGAATATGTTCATTTCTTTTTTAATGATATCATCAAAATGTAAGTAAAAGAGAGATATGCTCATGAATTGAATTAATTATGTAAATTAGAGAAGCGCCATTTTAGGGTTTGTAACTACATGTGAGAGAGAGAGGCAGAGAAAGAGAGAGAGAGAGAGCAAGAGCAAGGGCCAAGGTACATTTGAGGTTAAGAAACCAGTCTCCCTCTATTGCTGAAAGAAGAATGTATGAGGGTTTTTCCATTTAGTCCAACAATTTTAACCTGTCAGTTTGTGATCCCAGATGCGATTGTGAGTCCCATATTATAAGCATAGGATCCAATTTCAAGTTATGGGACTTGAGTACCACATATGAAGTGTGAGGTTTATAAGGCCTTGGGTACTCCCAACTGTTATAGGCTTTGATACCATGTTAGCTTTCAGCTTAAAACCAATTGACACTAAGTGAAGTTGCCCAACAAATATATAAGCTGCATCCCGAGAATTGAGGCAGGTCTTGTGGAACTTCCTAACATTTTGGTGATAGAAATGGGACAAATGTTTGAATATTCTGCTACTCTAATGGATGTATGATAACTGGCAACAATGTTGATTGTTATTAACAGATGGTTTTCCATATATCATGTGAATCAAGATTCCTATGTTCAAAAACCAATCTTAATGAAGAACATTTTCCCTCTTTAATGCATTAGTTTTGAGACTTGTTGCTAGAGCATGCAAAGCTATAGCCTGTAGTTTTTGGGTAATTTTCATTTCACATAACATAGTTGTATTCCATGAAAATCCACCAAAGTTGATAGTGATGACTGAAGAAGTTAGAATATAAAGAAAAATACACTTTTCTCCCTAGAGAGATACTTAAATTACATTCTTCCCCTCTTTATTTAGAAGTTGCTTCCCTTTTTCCTGAGACATCAGTATGAATACTTTTCTTTTTTCTTTAACTTTGAAGGCCACTGATAATTAATTCTGAACATTGTATTATCAACATTTGGACTTTAATAATATGTAATGATATTTTGAATTCTCATACTATCAGCTTTGAAACTTCACTTGGAATCATTATTCATCTTCTAAAGTCTCAAAGTTCATAGCAAGAATTCAAAACTAGTTGCTGATAATGTTGAAAGTCATAAGAGAAAAAATTAACCCTAAGATATTTGTTTATATTAAAATAAGAGGGGTAGGGCGGTGTATTTTAAACCTCTCTTGTGGGAGGGGAGTATAATATACTCTAGAATAAATTATTAGGTTAGTTTCACACTCGGGAATTTGTACATTATGACATTTGTTGACAACTGAGGCTGACTGTTGCATGACAATTAACCCTGTCTCATTGGTCATCATGCCCTTTGCTCTGGTTTATTGTCATTTATATGGGTAAAGTCTCAATATCGCATTATTTTTGTTTTTTTTTTTTATATTAATTTCATTTTATTTGATGGCAGGACCGAGAGCAAACCGTGAAACAACTTGGTGAGTTCTTGAACACCAAGGTTGCCCCCAAAGAACTTGTTGATGAAATAAAGGTACTTAATATTTGTCTTGATCTACATCCTAATAAATTAGCTGTAATTATGATGTGATGCATCATTTTGGAGCACATATTTAAAATTTTAATTGAGATATTATATCTGTTTCTGAAAATTTACCTTATATGATTTGTGAACTTTTTTATCACTCTTGCTCTGACCTTGTTCTCTTTGAATGAAATTGCTGGGAAACACTAGGATATTGGAAAGGCTCTTCTACCATCCTCTACCGATAATAAGGCTCTTCCTGCTCCGGCAGAGAAAAGTTCAGAGCTTGCTACAGCTGATAGCACTGTACAGAGAGCAGTAGCTACTCCCGAGTCCAAAGCTGAAGCAGTAGCAACTCCCGAGCCCAAAGTGGATGCAGTAGCTCCTGAAGTAAACTCTGTGCCCAAAACTGAAGTCAAGGCAGAAGAATCACTTCCTGTGCAACCAAGGCCACTTTCACCATACCCATATGTAAAGTCTTAACTTCCTTTCTCTATGAATTTTTCCACTTTTGGTGCTGATTAGTCATGCTTGTGGTGGCCAATTTTCTTGGAACTTTTCTTTCCATATATTATATATTTTTCTTTAAGAAATGCTAGTAACATATTTTCCAAAACACTCTTCAGAACCCATTATTATTGGTTGAAATTGATGGAAAATCACAAAATTTGGTGGGTTTCACTTCTTATATAACGAGTTTCACTCATAATTTGTAGTTTCTAATACATTTTACTCAATAATAGAGGTTTGGTAACAGTAGTGTGTTAAAGACTGTGTTGTTAACACTCCTATTTTTTTTCCGGTGCCATTATGATTCCATTTAATAGAATCTCTTTAATCAATATCAAATGTCACACTGCATTACCAACAAAGGTTGGTTCAATTGGTAAAGAACAAACTCATATCCCAAAAGGGCATGAGTTTGATTCTCATTGCCGATGTGAAGACCTTGTTTGTGGGTAATCTCTGTATGTGCTCTTTGAGTCTTGACGCCAGTCCTGACCCTAGTGAGTCCCTAAGACCCAACTCATTTGTGAGATCCCTCTGCCCAAGAGAAGACTGAAATATTGAATGAAGTTTGGGATGAATATGAAGTTTCATGTGAGAGGAAACATTATATTTCATATTTTTTTTAAAAAAAATAGTAATGAATGGAAATTTAATTTATGAAAACTATATACTCTGTTTATACTGCATGCTCCTGATATAACTCTGCTTTTCCTTTTTTTTTCTTCTTGAATTGTAGTATCCAGATTTCAAGCCTCCAACATCTCCTACCCCTTCACAGCCCTAGACCTTCACTTCTTTTAATCTTGAACAGAATTCCATGGAAGGCAAATCAATTATCCAAATATCCAGCATGTATCAAGAGGTGTACAACTCTACAATCTATAATCCTATCAGAAATAGTCATGCATCTTAATTTGCAGATAAGATCCGTGACATACGTTGTATAATTTTGAAGTTGTTATGATTATCCTTCCACTTTGTGCTACTCGGTACACTTTTTGTAATTGATGGATGTGTTGTAGAGGTAGGTGTCAAGTTAACATTGTAGTTATTTTGAGATTTAGTATAACATTTAATCTTTCAGTTTTGGAGCAAGCAAATAAGGTTTATGTATGAAATTCTGCTTTGTACGGATTCATCAACACAAATTGACTATGCAATTGTGAAAAGAAAAATGTTGATGGTAGACTTTTTCTGAAAATATCAATATAAGATGGATTTAATTTAAGGCAAATGTTAATCAATAATTTTGGTGCATTGATTAAGAAATTAAATGTAGAATTATTTTTATTGAGACGTTTAAAATTGTAATGTCCATGAAATTTTTAATCTTTACAATAAATATTTTTTTTTTAGTTTCTTAACTAATACAATAAAAGTACGAGTTAGCATGACCCTTAATTTAATATATTGATAGTGTGAAATTTTTTTACTGTTAATTAATTAGAAATTAGTTTAGATATACTTTTTAAGTAACTATTATAAAAATTAAATACTAGTTAATATAGTCGTAACAATCCGAAATTGAATGAAAGTGTAAAATGTTTTGTTGTATCTTTTGCTCTGGTGTTTTATGTTTTATGCACGTATTTTTTGCCTTGAAGGCTTTTCATTTTCAAGCGATACTATTATAGCATTCTACTTTCTTTACCGTTAACATCTCCACTTATAATAGGAAAAAATTAAATATGATTAATAATATTTTTAAAAAATATAGAATTTAATTAAAAATACACTGATTTTATAAACATTTTTTTAAACTATCATCTAATTATAATATAATTAAAATTTATTAATTTTTATAATAATAATTTTAAAAATCATATACTTTTTTGAGTTATACGTGAATAATTTAATTAAACTAAAAAGTAAAACATTTTTCAGTCTGTGCGATAATTTGGGTATAATGAAGAAAATGGAGGCAAACCACTGCATTTTGAAAATTCACAAAGTTCCGAATCCGAAACAGAGCCAAAAAGAAGAAGAAGAAAAATGCAGAAACCGAAACCGAAAATCAAATCCGAAGCGTGAAGAAGGTTCGTTCGTTCGTTCGTTTGAATTCCATGGCGAGAGTGAAGCACACGCCAGCTTCTCGCAAATCCGGTATGTCTGAAATCTCATCACTTCACTCATTTTTTTTTCACTTCTCAAAAAATGCAACCCTCATTTTCTTCGCCATGCAAAATTCGCAGGTAAAAAAAAAGCGCCACGCGCATCCACGTCCACGCAGCCATCACTATCATCATCCCAATCGGTAACTCACTCTGTCTCTATTTTTCTCTCTGTGTTTTGATTTGCGAAATCCCTAATTTGACCTTTGTTTTCTGAATTTGAATCTGTGAAGCCTGCAACTAGAGAGAGGAGCCGCAGGGTACGTCTTTTCGCGAAAAGCCTCATTCTGAGTTTGTTTGTATTGTGGTTGTAATAATTATGGTGCTTAATTGTGGTGTTTTAATGTTTTGTAATTATTAGTTAAAAAAATAAAAACATTGCCTGAGACTCAGGGAAGGAAAAAGATGCGCAATAGGCAGGGCACTGTGGCGCTTCGTGAGATTCGGCATCTTCAGAGGAGTTGTGAGCTTCTTATCCCGGCTGCTCCCTTTATCAGATGTGTGAGTATTTCTGAAACCCTCAGCATTTTGCTCTCAAGTGAAAATTAACAGATTTGTGTTTGCTTGTACTCGGAATGATGATAATAATAATGATTATGTAGTGTTAATTTTGGGTGTGCTGCATTGCTGCTGCTTAGATTTTACTCTAAACTTTGTCAATTTTGCCAAAAGAAAAAATCATTATGGTTGTCTATCTATCTTTTATTACTAATGATTAGGGGTGTGTTTGGAAAACTGTTTGATTGGTGTTGAATGGAAGTTTTACATATTATAATGCCAAAGCATAAAGTAAGAGAGGTGTTGGATTGGTGTAACATTGGATGGAATGGATATGTAAACACATTCTAGTTAAAATTAGGCACTTTAGTTAGTAAGTAGATACTAGTTATATTTGCTAGACAGTTAGCAGAATTAGTTCTCGCCTTCATGTATTCACCACAGCTACTAATAGCTGAAACTGTAATTAAAGTTCAAAATCTGTTTTTTTTATAAGGACAAAACTAGGATACAGTTTTGGTTACTTTTAGTGATACTATTAAATTACATTGAAGTTTCACCTCGATAATATGCACAATAAAGGTTTGCATTAAATGTTAGAGTAGGTTACCAAGATGAAACATCAATTCTAATTGGAGAACCACTCCAAAAGCATCTAAGGAGTTGCTTCTAAATTTTTCCCTTTTCATAATTCTTCATTTGCAGCTTCCCTCACTCTAACACTATTTGATGTAAACTTAGGCGTAAAAGTGAGCATCATAGTTTGGTTGCTGTTTTATTTATTTTTTCGTAGGAATATTTTTGTAACTTACCACTTATTCACTGATGAAAGTGCTTGAAGAACATGCTCTGTATGGAATTATTATTTGATTTAGCTGAATTATGATTTGATTTGGCTGAATTAAATCTTGTGAGAAGTTTGTTCTTGCTGTTTTGGTAATATTTTTCTTTTTGGCTATAGGTTAAACAAATTACAAATCAATTCTCCTCAGAGGTGTCTCGTTGGACACCTGAAGCTGTGGTGGCACTTCAGGAGGTATGCAACTTTTTCCATGCTCATGTGAGTTATTGCTAGGGAGCTTGTTTCAAATTTGCAATTCTTCTAATTATAATGCAAATGTGGCTTGTTTCAATTTGCTTCTGGTTGAACTATTTAAATTTTCATACTTACTGTTACTGTTGTCCACTATATTGTCTGCTTAATTTATTTGTATGTTTTACATGATTATGTATTAATTGAAACTCGGTCAGATATTACCAAATCTGCATAGAAAAGAACCCATTGATTACCAAGGGGGTCTGGCTGGTTGAGCAGAGTGTGTGAGTGTTGTAAACCCCTTGATATCGTGTTCTATTTCTACATATATAAAAAAACCCCATTGATTATTGAAAATTGAGATTTTACACATTCAACATTTTAGTATAACACAATATGCTTTAGTTATCTTCAGTCTTAGTGAAATGAGAATAATATTAACTTCTCTACTTAAGAGGTGTTCCATCAGACTTCCAAGTGATATATGTTTCATTAGAAGGCTACATTTTTAACTTTCAATTCATATTACAATATTAATATATCGATTATGCAAGGACCTGGCAATTGTATTTCATAATTCCTTACTAATTCAACAGGCATACTTGGAACTTTTCTTTTTTCCTTGGTATATAGAGGGAAAGGTTATGCATGGCTCCAAAAGGGAGGGGGAGTGAAAAAGGTTGCAGAGTGTATTGCAGGGTTTAAACCTGTTCCCTTGCACTTTCCTTGTATGTCTTAGAGCTCTTCAAACTAAGTTACCTCCAGGGGTGATTATTAATTGAGATCAAATTCTCATTAAGAATGTTGACTGTTTTTAAACCATATTTAAGAATGTGAACTTTATTTTGCTACCACTAGAGTTGAACAGCACACACACGCACTAGTGCAGTGCATGCTTCTTTAGATAGCAAGTAATGCTTCTATTCTCTTCTTTACTGTTCCATTCATATAATCAATTTCAGAATACTTTTTCAACAACTTAGCTATGTT
This sequence comes from Glycine soja, assembly GCF_004193775.1. Classification (NCBI taxonomy): domain Eukaryota; kingdom Viridiplantae; phylum Streptophyta; class Magnoliopsida; order Fabales; family Fabaceae; genus Glycine; species Glycine soja. The sequence continues at coordinate 2,536,238 of NC_041017.1, forward strand.
TGGAATGGAAGCGGATATTATAAAATCGAATTAGAGTATGGAATGAAAAGGATTTGCCTTTTGGTGATAGAAAAAAGTCATTCTTAAGCCAAGCTGCCTTTTGGTGGGGGAGCTGGTGTCATACTGTTCTTGATGGATCTCAGTAGCTAAATATTTAAATGAACAGAATAGTTGAGCATACTACTTTTTTGAAGGAAAATAAATGGGCAGAATACTAAAACACAACGTTGGTTTGCTAACATAGTGGTATTTGCCAAAGATCCATAATTCCATACTAGTCTATAGATTAGCGGGCGCTATAGTGTATTAGCAGAGCAGAGAGGCCCTGGACTGCTATGGAATTCAAAAAGCAGAGCAGTTTTTAATAGCAACCACAATCTGAGATTGATAATTATGCAAAGATCTTGTGTTATTAACTGGTTTATGTTTTTCCATTGTGAATATTTTTGTGTTCTCTTTCTGTAACCTCACAAATATATGCTCCATTTGTTTTTCTTGTTTGTTCCCTCAGTGAAAAAGGATATCGAGTTGGCCCGGAGGCTTGGAGGAATAGGAAGGCCTTGGTGATTGGACAATGCCAGTAGAAGACCATTGGTTCTTTTGTTTGTAAAACTTCACACAGTAGGGGGGACTAGAGAGTACAGGGAATTTCAATGGAGGCATTGTTGCTTCTATACCCAGCACTCAAATTTGATGATTATTTGGCTATTAAATGTTAGGAACTACACACTAACTAATGTATGTCAATGATTATATCTTCGTAGGTGAAACAACCATTATAGAATGGTTGCTACTATTTATGACTTTAATTTGATGAGTGAGGTAATAGTGTACCATTGTAGCAATGAAATATTCCAAGATTATTGTCATTCATGTTAACTTTCTAAGGTAGAAGGAATTCAAGTGTCAACAAAATGCGCAGGCTTAAAATTTCTTCCTCATTTATTTGTAATAATTTCGTTTTTCTTTTTCTGAAATCAGAAACGCGTAACGAAAGTGCACTGTAATTTTAAATGACTTAAAAACCAGTAGTTGTTCTCTGGAAAGTGCACTGTAATTTTAAATGACTTAAAATCCAGGAGTTGTTCTCTGGAGAGTGACATTCCAGGTCAAACTGTCAAAAGACATAAATGTATTAAAAGCGTTATGCGATATTATTCATATTCATTCAACATCGGTTGAATCCATTTATTATAGGAAGAAATTTGGTTTGACAGTTTTTAAAATTAGTATCTTAAAATATTCAGAATACTTGTATGCCTGTGTTCACATTACTCATACATGATGAGCTCAAAGATATATAAGGTTGAACAAATATAGGCCAATGGCAAGGATGCTTACTATCATTTTGTTATAATCAGATGACAATGTGAAAAAGTATATTATACATCACTGTTTCTCTTTAGTTTTATTAAATTTTTACCACTTTTGTATATACGTATATTAAAACATTGTCATAAAATTAAAAGAATAAAAAATATCTCACTTTTAATTATATACCCGACACTGGGGTCCAACAATGTTGTTAACGTTTGATGTAACGTCTAACCAAACTAGAGGCCAATGCTTATGTTTTTACGACAGTACAATAATAAATCGTAATTACAATCTTCTAAAAATTCCTATTAATCCTGAGTTCGATATTTGATATTTAACAACTGAGTTAGAAGAAAAAAACAGCAAAGTTAAAATAAAAACAGTTAAATTTCTAATGCTGCTCTTCATACTATAACCCTTTTAGTTGTACATAGAATGAAAAATCTCATCTAATTTTACAATAAATTTAAAATAAAAAATATTTTAAATTCCATCTAATCAAAAGGCATAGACTTGAAAGCATAGTTATGAAATCCGACTCGGTTATTAACCCGATCAAGATAATGGGCTAGTGGTTCAATTAGTGGACCTGTAATTGGTCCAGTTTGATCCAATATATATTAAAAATTCAAAATTATATATGTATCTACTATATATAAGTATATCACTAATATTATTTGAGTAAGAAAAGTTCATTCATATTTTAAAATTCAAAACTTTTTACAAACTCCGAATCACACAGAGACACTCTTCCCTTATGTTGAGATATCGTTACAACTTAAGAGACCCTGGGTCTCTTAAACAGATTTCTTTGTATAAAAAGAAGAAGAATTCTCTCTTTAAGAGAAGAATATTACAATTGAAGATCGATGAAGATTCCTTATTGAATTTGTAAGTGTTTTGGCCAAGGAATATTTTGAGAGTGATAAGACAATTTGGTTTTGAGAGGATAAGATAATGTTGTTCAGAAAAACTCTAAGGAATTTCGTGTCCCAAGCTACCTATTTATAGGCCTTTGATGACTATTCAAAAACCTTCTTGAACAGTTATGACTCTTGGGAGTTATTTTCGAAAATTCCTGACTGGTAATCGATTACATAGTTTCTAAAGAGTTGTGACTCTTCAAACTTGAAATTTGAATTTTCATGTCTGGTAATCGATTACATGCTTTAAAATTTAAATTTAAATTTCTAAAGACTATTACAAAACGTTTAAAACTTCTGGTAATTGATTACAAGCCTTGTGTAATCGATTACAGGCTTAAATTTTAAATTCAAATTTTGTAAGAGCATTTCAGAAATTATTTTGACCACTAGTAATCAATTATAGCCTCTGATAATCGATTAACAGAGAGTAAATATCATAATTATGAAATCTCAAAACTTTTAAAAAATATCCTTTGGCCAAACCTGTGCATTATCAATTAAGAAAACTCTTCCTTAAATTCTATGAACTAAGTTCATCAATTATCTTGAATTTCTGAATTCTTGACTTTGATCAAACATGAGAAACACTTATCTTTGACATTATCAAAACTTTAGAAAATTTCATATCATATTTACTTCTACATATGGTGTATGGTATTAACATGAATCTTAAACTAATTTAAGGATTAAAAAAATTTGTGAAGATACACAAGAAAATTTACTTCTCCACCGCCTAAACAAAATACTTTTGCATCTTTATAGAACCTTGAACTTATAATGAGCAAGTTTCTTCAAATGTTTCATGTTGAAATTATGCTAAAACTGTATACATCTTCCATGTAAGTATCATTCTTGCATCAAAACTTCTATAATACATTATACATCGACTTTAATTCATATTTATTGCTTTTAACACATATTATCATTGACATTAATCCATTCTGTTACAAAGGTGTCTCCTCATCTTCCATAAAGTCCAAATGTCGTTAAACATGCTCTCTTGCCCTTGTAAGTGAACAACTCAAGTTGTGGGTCCATTTCCAAAAGGGCCCCACACTATTTATTTAAAATGTTATTTTTGAATCATTCAAATGTGTAATGCCTTTTAGAGATTACATTATTTTTTAAAAAGAAATTTAATAGATGTTAGAGCCACTCTCTCTGCAATATTATTCGGCAAGTACACTGAATCGTGTAAGTAATATAAAACAATAAAAATCGAATATCATATTTCCAGGAAATTTGTTTCATTCAAAAAATATTTATACACAATCAAAAATAAAATATATATGAAATGGATTTATTTTGTACACGTGCTAATTTTTAACATTTCAAATCTTTTATTATTTTCTAGTATATATTTTTATTTGCACCCTTTACAAAAGTATATATGATTATATATATATATATATATATATAATATTTCTAATTAAACTAATATTTATAAAAAAAAAATCATTCATTTTGTGTGAAATCAAATTTTGTTTACAATATTCCTGTACAAGTATTTTTCAACATCATGCTGTTTGATACACAGTGCTTCATGGAAATTTTAGCAATAATCTTGTTTGTAAAAAGTTGAGTTGGGAGAGGTAAAGTACACCGGAAAAGAAATTAATCTCCCGTTATTGGTCAGATTAATAATAGATATACATTTCATTTTCATTTTTACATTTATTTACTTTACTTCTAAAAAGACATTTATTTATATTACAAAAATCAAATTAATTAAATACACGTTTATTTATTTTTAAAAGTTAAGTCCTACTAAAAAAAACAGTTCCACAAATTCTTGAAAGAAATAAACACGACAGGGTTGATAAAAGAATGCAAGTCTCTATAAGGCCATACTAAATATATTTTTCACATGAAACCAATTTATTGATATGTCATCGACAGTCTCATATGTTTAAAGTTTATTGAATCGTTTAGCATAATACGTGATAAAATTTTCCAATCATCTATTAGCAGATAGAGAAGTATATGAAAATTCAAATTTTCAGGAAATGACTAAAATCATTAATTCGAACCCATTCTTACTCACGTCTACATACACATACTTTTGAAGTTTTCAACTTGTTGGGCTATATGGCACATGTTCACACACGTGGCTGCTTGTTTGATTCTCTGTATCCAACGCTTTCCTAAAGTTTCTAGATTTTTTTCATTTAGATTTCTGTCCCACGGGTTAATTTAATCATAGAAACAAACAACAAACTTAAAAAAAAAAAACTAAAAATCAATTAGTGGAATTAGTTTTTTTATATCAACAAAAAATGGAATTAGTTTTGATATCGGTAATTTATTAAATTTTAGCTGATCACTATATTAAGTGTGATGATTGTTATGACATGGATAGTATCTCATTTTCGATCCAAATAATAAATAAAATAATTTTAAAAGTAATGATATTTCACTTTTGTTGACTTCATGTTTCACTTTTTCTACACCTCTCATCTTATTCGTAATAAATTAAAGTTTAAATTTCTATTAGAAGATATGCTTACATCAAATACGAGTCTGAATAAGTTGCAGCAACATGCATATATGCATGTTTTCACGCCAAATTCGCTAAAACAACGCAAAAGCTAATATTAAACGCTCCAGAGAATGCCACGCCAAAGCAAACATGTTATAAATATATATTTAAATGCGTCTTGAATAGAATTGTCCTAGAAGAAAATAATGTAAGGAGGAAAAAAAAAAAGGAAAGTTAGAAAAGAAAAGGTGTCAATTTGATCCCAGAACTTTTCTTTCATTTCAAAATTGAAATTATATAAATTTTTTGAAATGAAAAAAATGCCCCTGAAATAGAAATAAATAAGTATTCTAAAGAGAAACCATGTGATATGAAGTAAAAGACAAAACATTTCAAGGTCCAAAAGGCACGCGGTTTCTAGTGACAAAATCTTGAAAACATGACATACGTTACTAGTGTTCCCTGCTCTCACTTTCCACAAAATAACTTGGTAATTTCGTTGTGGAAAATTTGCAACCCGTCTTGGTCTTATGTTATTATTGTTGTTGACAACTTCGTACCCATTTCACTTACAAGAGAAAGATATGTGAATATTATTAAAAAGTGTTTACCAAATTGGAACGCGTCGTTGAGGAGCTATCTATTATTGGGTCTCATTTTCAGATTATATCCTTCCAAAAGTTCGTTTGAATTCCACAATTTTCTTTCTCATATAAGATATATATGAATCTGTTGCGACATCGATTATCAAATCGCCATCATAGTCAAACTACAAAAGGTGTTAATTAATATCTTTCCTTCGTTACCCAAAATTAATTTACTATATATTAAGTGCCTGGATGATTGGTTTAAACTCAACCTTTTCATTTTATGTTTAATGTGTTGTCAATATCATGTCTTCACGAAATGATAATGTTCCAAATATGTTGATGCACTATTTTAAAAAAATAATTAACGTTAATTGGCTACTTAAAATAATGATTGTGATCTGGTCGTTGAATTTTCTTATTAATTAAATAATATTCCATAGTTCGACAAAACAAAGCGTCAAAAAACTGAGTATAAAATTCCAAAAAAATGAAAAGTAGTATATATAAATAGATATGATTTATATATGCATTATCTCATAAATTGATGAGATACAAAACACAAATTTAAATAAATATAACCAAAAGTTGATCGTGTGAAAATAACTTCCCAAACATTAACGTTACGTGTTTAACTTAACTTTCCCAACTGAACAGATGGAAAATGTTCGAGATTAACTTGTGAGAAACTCACGTTATTAAAGGCTAGACTAAAACACGGAATAAAGAAGGTCTTCGGAATCATCGATCTCAATATTTCCCAATTACTCCAAAGTTAAATGAGCTATAGAAGAAGGCATAGTACCCAACAAATATTTGGAGGTAGAAGAAATTTAAGTTAGAAGGACTTTAACTTTAACAGCAAACTTGTGGTAGTAGTAACAATTTAGAGAGATCCTTTTCCATTAAAAGTCTAGATCTAGATGAATGGAGGATGGAGAAGCAAACTTGACATTATTCCTTTTGTGTCCATGCTTGGAGGAGAATGTTATATTTAAGAAATTCATCAATAGGAATGGTTTGAATTGACCCTAATAAAATTAATTTTGAAAGAAGTCGATTTTATAATATTATGATTAAAATTGATTATTAAGTAATAATATGTTTTTTTTTGTTTTTAAATAACAAATATTAGAAAAATGTTTTTCAAGATAATGTTTTTTTCTTCTTTCTGAAACAGCCTAATCAAAGATTATTATTAAAAGAGAGTAGAGGTACAAGACTATAGGTCATGCCCCTACACTCAAAGGAAAAACAATGTTATAACAAAGACACTGCGCCCAACTTGGAGTAGAGGCTCATTATAACGTTGTTATAACAAGGACACTGTACCCAACTAGGATTCCAAAATAATTCATAACCGACATCACAGACCCACCCCCCCCATGCAGATCAAGGACACTGCACCCTACAAAACATATTGTATGGCTATCGATAATAACAAAAGATCAATTTCCACACAAACATAACAGAGGTTGAGACCATCACCATTCAAGATAATGTTATTTGGATTTTTTAAATCAAAATTGATTTTTAGTATATAATTATCAAAATGGACTTGATGTTTATATGTATACTTATTTTCTATTATAAATAACTACGTCAACATTTATATTAACATATTAAAAATAAGGCAGAGCCATAAGAATGGAGAAAAAAGCATCGGGCTAATTAGATGAAGAAATTTAGCTAAAACAATGATGGTCTTGTAAATCCTAGATGACAATACAACATATGTTAAATGTCTTGTATTGTGTAGATCCATGAATGTTTATTTCTTTAATTTATTAATATAACACTTTTTATATGCTTTGAGAGTTATGATTATAGTATTATGTGAGAAATTTAGTTAAACTAGTGTGAACAAGCTTGATTAGTTGCATCTTTGTTCCATATCAATTTTCACTTATAGCACCTAAATATATACTCATTCGTTTAATTTAATCTTTATTTACTCAAGTTTTGCAATGCAAAATTTTTTTTAAGACTATAATATAATGTTTGGGTAAAAGTGGAGAACATATTTTTGATAATTTGAATATACATCCCTGAATTTCAAGACATAAAATAAAGAAGAAGAAGAAAATGATTACTTTGAAAGTAGAACTACTTTTAAATTCTTCCAATTGACATCTAAAGATAATTAAATGGTTTAGTTCTATTTTCTTTTGCACTTGCTCATTTATAAGTGTAAACATGTTAGATATTTATCTTTTTGTGAACATAAATGCTTTGAGTGATAAATTATGTTGAAACGTTTATTGGAGGCATGTAAATGAAAAATCAAACACTTAATCATAGGAAAGAAACACAAAAATTAAAGTGAGGTAAATAATTTCTTGTTAGGTTCAGTTTTTTTTCTACTTAAAATCTATTTTTAAATTAAAATAAAAATAATTTTTTAAAGAAAAATAAGGACTGGTTGCAATTTTTCATTTTTTGGCTGGAAAGATCATTTTAAATTAAAATTTGTTTGATAATTTTTTTTTCAAAATTTACTTTTTTTAAACTAGTTATTTGATTTAACGAAAATTATATTTATAAAATAAAAAAATATTATGTAAATTAATTTAGTTTGCATAAAATTACTTTGGTTAAAAAAGTTAGTTTAATAATAATTTGTAAATAATAAAAATTCAAAAATCACTTTGTTAATTAATTCAAAGTTTTGAAGTTAATAAACGCAAACACTTTTTTCTTGGAGATTGTTTTTTTTTTCATGTCATGGAGTAAATTTGTAAGTATAAAGACATTGAAAATATAAGGGAGCATTAGTTCATTAAAAAGCCAAAAAAAGCTAATAAAAAAATGTAAAACCAACTTTGCACGATAGCAAGATTAGACTGTCCTTATTAATAATAGTTACTCTCTCTTATCTTTATTATAAGGTAATTTGGACATTAATTACACAGACCAATTAAAATAATTAATATAATTTTTTTATTGAATTTTATACGTATACACATACGAATATGATAAATTAAGAGATTTAATTAAAAATACATAAAAATAAGAAATAAAATACTTATCTTGAAAGTCGTAAGACTAAATAGACTAAGAATTCGTACAATAATGTAAAAAGTATAATATGATAATCTTTTTTTTTTAGTACGTTACTATTATATCTTTTATTTGTTCGTTTCTTAGCTAGTTTCTCTGAATGAAAGATTGTCCGCGTTGTCTTTCTAGAATATAGAAATTAATTAACCTCTGCATCATATAAGTTGAAGTGTGCCAACGCGTTTACAAGAAAATAACGTAAATATGGAATGCTAAAACGGAGAAACCAAACCATTGACTTAGGACTAAACAGCCGCAGGTTAGTGTTCGGCGGCTACAATATTCATGTTCTGTTTTGCACTTGTTATTGAATTTATGTTACAAATCACACTATTTAAACAGTGATATTAATCTTTTTTTAATGTATTTATAGTTTATTAAATTTTTAAATAGATTTCTGTATTTTTATTCTAAGTTTCGGGTCTCTCAATCCATTATATTAGAAATTAGTTTAGCTGGCACTGCATGATTGTCTTAGTAAAAATTAATCATAAGTTCTTGCATCAAATAGATTATTGTTACTCACTTGAGTATAGTAAAACCTTACACCACTGTATCAATTAGTGTTGTGAAAATTAATTCGATCATTGACTTAATCAAAACTAGGTCAAAGATTCAGAGATTCAATGACTGAATTACTTATTGACTTGATTGATCATATATATATATATATATATATATATATATATAACATACAACTAATATTGTAAAAAAATAAAAATAAACATACAACTAGAGTACTTTTCAATTTTTTTGCAGCTTGAATATCTACATGTCATAAAATAATTTTTACGTTCAATGTTTAGTTGTTTACATTTTGAGTTATGCAATTTAATTATACGATGTATTGTCAAATGACATGTACATGTAGACTATGTATGTTATACCACTCTTTTTTTTCATAAAGAAATTATCGACTACGTTTAAGTTGGAAGTTGGCTGCCTAATATTTATGCAAATAAAGTCTACAGTATTATTTATTTTATATTGAAAATTTAATGTAATACTGACAGTTTAAGAAATTAATGTCAACTCGATCATTGTAAAAATAAATAAACATACTAACAATTTAATCATTTGACTTTTTTTTGTTGTTAACACATTTGTTATACCTTTTTAAATTCTAAAAAACTGTTTAAAACTAACTTGCATGATTTATATTAATATTGAAAATTAATGGCAAGTTGGTATTTGCCTATTTATATTATATTGAAAACTTAGTTAATTAATGTCTTGACATTTTAAGAAATATTAACTTGAGTTGCATGCTGGCTAATTTTCTTGTACAATTATTTAGTAATCACGTGAATCATTTTGAAGAAAGACATTCAGTCTTAGAGAGTATCATACATCCAGTTATAACACATATTTGCAGCTTGAATATCTTCACGCCTTACTTTAGGCTTAATATTCAATTTCTTCTTCAAGTTTTACTAAAGTATTTTAATTCAATCCTCATATTTTTAAAAGCTCTGAGTTTTCAAATTTTTAAAAATATATTAGCATTATCATTTTTTGTCAATTTAGACTAACGTCAATAAAAAAAATATTTCCAACAACATTATCATTTTTAAAAATTTAAGAACTTAATTAAAGTTTTTTTTTTAAATAAAGGATCCGATTCAACACTTTAATAAAATTTGATAATCAAAATATTAAATCCTTAATTTATTGTCAAATGACTTATCGACTATCCATAATGGCAAAAATTTGCACACTATCCATGCAAAAAAAGTGTACACTATTTTTTTATTTATTGAGAATTTGGAACAACCATAAAAATTAGATTATTTCAATATAATCGATTATATTCTAGAATTAATTATAAGCATAATTCATATTTTTTTGGATAAATTTGTTGAAAAATAATTTAAAATAATTAATTTTGGTTGGCAACAAAAAATCAGATTTTACACAGCAAAAGAATATGAAAACAACTTAAACAAATTGTTGAAAAATAATCATAAACTATAAATTTTCAGCTTCGTAAAAAGAATTTAAAAAGTTTTTTTTTCTTTCTAAGTTTAAATTAGGATCCGAAACATCCAGCTTATTTTGAGAATACTTTGTTTTTCTTAAAAAAAAAATGCTGAAATTTGAAATTGTAAGTTATCCCAAACATGTTCTAAACAGTTAAAAAAATTGAATATTCATATTTTAAGTTTATACTAGAGATATGATTAGTATAATACATTAATGATATATACATATATAATCATCTATTAAGAAAAATCAGTCCTTTAATCAAATAAATCTCAATCCTACAAGAAATTAAAGTCTCATTCCTTAACACGGACGGCTATAATGTTACCCATGGCCAATACATAATCAAATAACACCGATTATGAATAACATTATCAAATAACCAAGCACATCAATATGCAAGTGCTTTTTATGCATAAACTAGCACCATTTCTATTTTTCCCCTTTTGCCTTTTCTCCATTATAATAATAAATAAAAAAACATGTTTAAAAAACTATGCCTGTTAGCCTTCAGAAATTGTTATGGCTGCTAGGTAAGACTTTAATTTTACTGGACTAACAAAGTAAAGCAAGGGTTTTCAATGTTCCATGGATAAAATTTGTCAACTAAAAATCACAATTATATGAGTGGTTGTTATTTCATTCTACACTCCCAAGTTAAAAAAAAAAAAAAAATGAGATGAGATTCATGCAAAAAATTTAATAATTAATAAATACTGCCCTTGGGATTAATATCATTAAATTAACTAAAGAATTAATTACTGGGAACTCTGCTTATACCGCGTATAGAACAAGACACCACCAAACCAAGCTTTTTGATTGGTGGCTCACACTGTATAACTATCAACATCAACGTAAGCAAAGTGTTGCACAGTACGCCAACTCTTCACCTCAGTTTCCTTGTTGTTCAGTAATACTATAATGAGTGCAATTTAATATTAACAGTTAATAAACATAAACATAATTAAACAAAGACAAAGAGAGTGCATGGGAGAGTAGCAGAAATATAAAATAATTAACTTCTGACATATTTTCTCTAGCATTCTTTTTATAATTGATTATAATTTATTAAAAATCTCTTATTTTTGATAAATTTTATTTTTCATTTAATAATTTTATCTATTGATTTATATTAAATAAAAAATAAAACTTATTAAAATTAATGTTTTATAATAAATTTTAATCAATCGTATAAATAGAAAGAGTTTTGAGGAATCTCGAGAATGAAAAAAAGTGTGCTTAGCATTCTTTAATAATTAAATGTATTGAAAAATTTTTAAAATATGAGATGCAAGTGCAAGGAAGAATATTCGACCCCTTTTCCGCGTTGTTGCTCTCCCCCACCGTTTGTGTGTGCTTTTCTATACCCATCCAATGGGTCGATGTGGGACATTTCATACTCATTTGAAGTGGTCAATAATTCAACCAGCATATTCATGAATTAGAATTACTCTTCTCTTTTACTTTTTTTCTCTCAGGAGGGATTATTTATTCTAATTGATATGTTAAAGCCATAATCTTAATTCTGAGGGACCCACAAATGTGGAAAACTCGCTTGTTTTTGGGGCAGTCAAATTCACCTCTTTTTCCTTCTCTTTTCTCACCCTTTAAATCCCCCCTTCCTCTCACCTTCTTTGTTAAGAAAAACCATTCTCTTCCCTTCTATTTGATTCACACCTCCACACTGTCTCTATCACCAATCCCTTATATCCCCCCTCCACTTAGCATACCATAATTCACCGTCAATTTCCCCATTGATGATCCATTTGGCATTTCATCATATTTCACCACTTGTCCTACTCCACTTGGATAATTTCCTAACGTATAGTTTTCAAAAATCCTTGTTCTTCATGAGCTTATAGTTTATGAGTCCTACGATTTTTGGCAATTCAGCAACACTATAGATATATCTTAGGCTAAGAGAAGCCTTAGCAGCAACTCAAATCCAAAAGTGTAAGCCTTTCTTCTTGTTATTAGTCCATCTTCACCAATGGAAGAGAATATGAAGTGTGAACTAGTTGGTCTCATTGATGAGTTAATGCAAGGGAAGGAGCTAGCAAAGCAGCTTTGTGACCATCTAGTCTCATTATCATCATCATCTTCTCATGAAACAAATGAAGTCCTAATTGAGAAAATACTTTCCACCTATGAGAAAGCACTTGCCATGCTGAATTGCAAGGCTAATGTAGGAGAAAGTAAGGCCAACATTAATGGCAGCATGATGGATTCCCCTTGTTCTTTCACAAATGGTAGCCCCAAAAGTGAGGTCATGGAGCCTGAGATTAAGAACAAAGATGTCTTTAAGAAAAGGTAACGTCAAAAGTTCTTTTTTCAAAAAAGTATTGTTTCTTTTGAACATGGGGTGAGAAAGTTAATGGTCTGATTTCAATTTGGGGTTCTTTGAATTTGTGCAGAAAGACCATGTCAACGTGCACAGAACAAGTGAAGGTGTGCTTGGGAACGGCGCATGAAGGATCTCTGGATGATGGCTATAGTTGGAGAAAATATGGACAGAAGGATATTCTCGGAGCTAAGTTTCCAAGGTAAAAATTTGGGTTTTTTTGCCTCAAATATGCATAATTGAAGTTTTTTTTACCATAAGGGAAAATTTGCATAATTTGGTATTTGAATATGACTGAAATTAAAGAAAGGTTCATCTATATAGCCTTTTTGATAAACTATTACTGGAGTTACTGCCAAAGGCCATAGGTAGGCACCCCTGAAACAAAAATAACAAAAAATCATTGGCCAATGGAGTCTAAAGAGGGAAATAAATAATAATAACAAATTTTGGCACGCCTAGCTCATGTTCCCTCGTTGTAACTTTTATCACTTTTCAGCCAATGGAGTGAGTGAGGACAAAAGTGCTTTTTATAAAAAGACAAGTAAAACTTATCTAAAGGACAACGTTAGCTAGATTGAATTCACTACAATTGCAGCTTTTTAATAAATGCACAAAGTGTCATTAATTCTGAGGCTCCGGTATGTGTCCTGCAATATAGAAGGGATGCATTAGTACATTAGAAAAATCTGGCAATCTTATCAAGTTGTGGAAATTGTTTGTTTATTTAGCATGATGGTCTTAAAGGGTGTGGCAGGTCAGTTACCCATTTTATTTAGCATTAAAAACAGTTATGTGCAAGCCGAATTCACAATTGTAGTAGAATAGGGGGACAGATTAAAATACGGCTTTAACATATGGATAAATTATTAAGGATGTGTTTGGAAAACCATCCAAACTTCGTTGAACGGGAGTTTTCCACTTTCCAATGTAGAAATGAGAAGCAAGGGGAGTTAAGTTTGGTGTAACTTTTATACAAACACACACTAAATGTGTCTGAGTTCTCTTAAACGCAACCCGAAAGTAATTATTTTTCTGCTTTGTAATTTTTGTATCAGAAAGTGTATTTTTTTTCCATTCAACATGATTCTAATGCATTTCCAAACATGCACTAAATGATCCAAAATTATTATAGTAAACATTAACATTTATACGATATATAATAGAGATTATTAATCATTTTTTATAAATTGAATACCTACTACATAGAGATTGATCAAAATTGTACATATGTAATTATTTCATACTATTTAGTAATTTCTCTTTGATATTTCTTTATTATTTATATTTTTAGCATACAGCCATACACTACAGGTCAATATAATCTTTGAAGCTACTACTAAAAAGAATACAAAAGCTGTTCAATAATATTAGTTTTGATGTTCCCTATATCATCAGCATATAAAAAAGGGCATTGTGCCATTCTCCTTATATATTCTAATTACTGAAGTAGCATTTTATATTGAAGCAATCCGTGGTCATTTTTTTTTCTGACAAACAGTGGTTTTGCATTGCAGAGGATATTACAGATGCACATATAGAAATGTACAAGGATGTCTGGCCACAAAGCAGGTGCAAAAGTCAGATGAAGACCCAATGATATGTGAAATAACCTACAAAGGAAGACACACATGCACCCAAGCAAGTCACTTAAACAAAACAGTGATACCCCCATCAAAGACAAAGGTGAACTTGTTGGGAGAAAATAAGCACCAAACCCATCAAATTAAGAATCAACCACGGCAAGAGAAAATAGAACAACAACCACCAGAGACATTTTTCACATTTGGATCATCATCAGGTCTTGAAGTTAAAATAGAGGACATCGACCACAAGGAGGGCATATTCCCATCATTTTGCTTTTCTTCTCCATCAATAGTAGGGTCAGAAAATGGGGACGACAACAACAGCAGCATATTCTCATACACCATGATTGAGAACAACTTAATGGAAAGCTTCTCTCCTGCCTTCATATCTCCAACAACTTCAGATATAGAATCAAACACTTTCTGCCACTGGGGGAGCACTGGACTAGGCCAAAGTGTGCAAAGCTCAGGGTCTGATATCACTGATATAGTTTCAGCACCAACTTCAGTCACCAATTCACCAATAATGGACCTTGATTTCTTTTTCGATAAGATCGATTTCGACACAGATTTCCCTTTGAGCACCATGGAACTTTGCACTTAATAAATTGTCCCCACTTCTAAGTTTACAGCATATGTGATTTCTATGCGGATTAACTGTGAGTTTTGTAGATCCTGACTAGCACCATAACCGAGGGAAGGAAGTCTATAATAATCACCATAGATCATGTCCATAAATGAAGACAATGAAAAACTTCCCTCTTGTGCTAATTAAGAGAGTTTTCATGTACCTAGGCTGCAATGTGAAAATAATTTGTAGGTTGTAGCTTAATTTGGTGCATGTTTGGTTTGCAATGGAAATTGTTGTAATGCGCGTTCCAATGTAGATCTTATGGATAAAAGTAAAATGAAATCAAAAGAGTTCTAATCTTTTAGCATAATTATTTTTGACTCAAAAGTCATTCCGCACCGGATTTCCAAACATGCTCAGTCTCGTGTGGTTTCTCACTTCAGTTGTAACATAGTCATGTATCTTGGCTCAAACACAGCAACAAATTGTGAAATAAATGAATTTTGTCTAAAATTATGATCAAGATTTTGAAAATTGGTCCATGATCGAAATTTCGGCCAACATGTTAAGGTTTTTAGAATCACTGTAATTGCAACTGCATCGACAGAAGCCGAGAATAATTTCTTGCAACAGTAAAGATCGTGACAAAATCGCAACTGCAACGACAATTTTAAACCTTAATTATAATCAATGCACCATTTATGAATAATGGCCTACTAGTGATTGACAGATAGGGGTGTTGCTAGGTGCACCCAACAGTATTCATGGTGCACCCAACATTTTTATTAATGTCCAAAATGCCCCTGGCTTGTTATTCCTTTTTAAGTTGCTTTTTCTGACTGAGTGGTGATTCGTAAGCAGATTTTCACATACGAATCAACTTGATTTGTATGAATTATACGAATGAAGTTGATCCGTAAGTATGAAATTTATCTGTATAAAACATACGGATCAAGTTGATCCGTATGAACTTCATTCGTATGCTTTATACGGATGAACTTCATCTGTATAAACCATACGGATGAAATTCATTTGTATTGTTTTTTTGTTTTTTTTTTAAATTTCTTAAAGTTTTATTTTTTAAAATTATTAATATGTTAAATTACTCATTTGTGAATTAATTTTTTTTACTATTACAAAATTTAATATATATTAAATTTTGTAATAGTAAATAATTTTTATTTATAAAAAAATATACTGATTAAATAATTCGTATGATTTATATCAAAATTAATTGTCACAATTTATTATTTAAATTTACCTGCGCATTAAATATATATTAGAAATTTTAGTGTTATGTTTAGCAATATTATTTATTTTATAATGTAATTGACTCATTAGTTCAGTTGGTTAGAGCATTGTGCTAATAACCTGAAAGTCACAGATTTAATTCTTGCTTGTATGACTCATACGGATGAAAAGACAAAATTAGAAAAATACAAAATTACTAGGTGTACCAAAAATTTCGCTGGATGTACGAGTGCCCCACCTCAAAACCTACCAGGCCCAAGAGAACACAAGAGGCCCAGTTACCTTGAGGACCAGGTGTAGTGCTGGAACCATTCAGCAATTCCACTCAGAAATCCATTACAACAAACTTAGGATATTTCTACAATTCTGTTATTAGGATAATTATCATTATGTTGCTTTTTGTCTTTTCTTTGGTTGGCCTTTTGAGTGGCAATTCTTATCTTTCTGGAGAAGATGCTATAAATACCATAGAAATGAATAATAGAAGCAAGAAAGAATTATGAAATTACCTGTTTGTGTCGAATAGCATAGAGTAGCTTAGTCTTCTGTTCGTATCAGGCCTACTGCTTACTGACAGATTTCAGATACATACTCAATTATGCATTCTTTGAGTAAAAACAGCTGCATATTGTGTTTTTATTAGAATTGGGACCACAACTATTATTCATCAAGTTACGACAATCGTCTTAACTCTAAAAGGCTAAATGGAATCCTAATTCCTCACAAGGAAACAAATGCATAAAGGATAAATGGAGATTTGTATGAATCTGGCTCTCAAACCTCGTCTATCGTTTAGAATATTTGTGGATTGTCTTAATTCCCAACAAATCAGGCTACTCTGAATCCTATAGTACAATGTTTGTTAACCTTGGTGAATAAGCATTAACCTTATTCTCATTTTACGGGACACAGGGACAAGAGGGGGTTACAGAGGTGATGAAAATAATATGCCACCCCTTATGTCAATGTCTGACCACATAAAAATTAAAAAAAAAAAAATCAATTTGACTCAAGTCATGCCAACTAATGTGGCACGATGATTTTTGTCTCTTTCTGTGGGAACTATGACTCGGAATGAAAGCACTAGTGCAAATCTGTATTATCTTGGTACCGAACACAATTAATCAATTATTTACTATGTGAATTCAGAACTTGACTTATTTTTTGGTTTATTTGTGGAAAGTTGCACAACAGAAGATAACTCTTTATTTTGTCTGAATTGCTTCGTCTTTTTCAAAAGACCACGTTTAATGTTAACATATTTTTAGTCAGCACAAAGAATTGAATAATAACTAAATCGTTTATTTTTCCATTCCTTTACTCATTTTCATAGAAAAAAGGTCTTAATCTCCACAGTTTTTACTCATTTTCAATCTTATCCCGTTATGGTTTTTCAATTTAAATAAGTTCTTACACTTCCAATTTACAGCATGTTTTCGTTATAGCAACTGCAACTATTAATTTAGTCTCCAATGAAAAAATAATAATATTAAAATGAAGAGCAATAAATAAAAGAAACGTATACATAGAAGAAAGGAACACATCCTAGAATAAAAGATCTAGAGCGTCTACTATATGTTCTACTACTATTTAAAAAATGAACTATCTGAAGGAGTGCCTACTAGACAGAGAAGCAAACATTGGGTTAGCTAACGAACAGTAATATGATAAAAAAAAAAAATTGACAGCTGAAAACCAGAGACTATTTCAAAATTACATTTAAGAGAAAGAACTAATTAATAGAAAAACTATTGATCTTCAGTCCAAAAAAAAAAATATTGTACTATGTTTAAAATAAAATAAAAATTATACGTACGAAAATTTTAATTTGTTCTTTAAAAATGTTCTAAATGTATTTTTGTGGGGTGTCAAATTCTGGTTAGTTTAGTCCAAGATATTTTGTCGCCTTGTGCAAATATATGGAGATTTTTTTCGAATTCATGAGAGATTAATTGTCTGTTACAAGAGGAAGTTCCAGCTAATTAAGGTTTGTCTTCATCTGCTACTTTTGGTACGATGTTTACATGACAGAGATAAAGGATGTCTTGTTGATTCATGTGGCACTCTGTGTCAAAATTATCGAAATCGTTGTGGGAAAAATACTAGCTCCAAGTTCGAGAAACAAATGCATACGAGGTTCCAAACATTTGTTTTTGATTTTTTGTTTACTTTCTAAAATTGAGTTTATACAATTTTTATATAAAAAGAATATTTTGCATAATAAAAATATTTGAAAAAAGGGGATAGTAATAATAAGAAAAGGAAACCTCAAAAAAAAAAATAAGGATATAAAAATAAAATAATAATTACCTAAGTGCACACACAATTAACCTATTTTTTCTTCTGGCCAGAGAAAATGAAGATTACAATAAATCAATGGACAAATTAGTTAAAGAATTATTATTAATACAACTTATCTAAAAATAGATGGTCCAGCTTAGTACCACAAAAATGGAGAAATAAAATAACTGAATATCGTATAGCTCAAAATAATGATTTAACCAAATGCAATTCATATGAAAAAAGTTAATTAATTCTTTAAAAAAACAACAAGTAAACACATTAAAAAAAATAGAAAACAATATAAAAAATGAAGATATTAAAATGCAGTGATTTGAATCTTGCATCTGTCAACTTTATCATGCACTTTTCATTTTACGTATGGGAACAAAAATAACTTTTATTCCAGAACGGTGATTTTGGAAAGTAATTTTTATTTTTCAAAATGATCATTTTAAAATAAAAATAAATATTTTAAAATTATTCCAAAAATTAAAAATTATTTTTTGAAATAACTATTTTGAAATAAGGTGATAAAAAATTATTTTAAAATAACTATTCTAGAATAGAATTTCTTCTATTATGAAATAGTTGTTTTGTAAGTGTATTTATATTCTAGAATAGAAAAAAATTTATTCCAAAATAGTCTTTCGGAAATAATTTTTTCTATTTTAGAATGGTTGTTCTCAAATATATATGTATTTTAGAATAATATTTTTTTTTGAAATAGTCAACATGAGAAGCTTTAGATTTGTGATTTTTTTTTATTGGTGTGGCGCAATGGTGATGTCTGAGGTGTTATTAGACGATGTTGGAGGAGAGGATGAAGGGTGGAGGGTGGATGCACGTTACTAAAGGAAGAAGACAAAAGAAAGAAGGGGCATTTAACTTCTTTTGGGAGGTGTGCATTTTGGTCTTTGTAATTGATGGACTGGGCCTTATTGGGCTTCTTATGGGCAGTTATTAAACATACCTCCCTTTAATTATTAATATACCTCCCTTTTCTATTTTTATTTGTTGTAGAAAAAGTTATCTAATAATTTATTTTTGGATTGTGAAAAAAGGAAAAATTATTTTTAATATTTGATTTTCATTTTTTATTTCTGAGCAAGAAGGGCTAAAGCCTAGGGAAGACAGGGAAACTAAAACAAATTTACTAAAGTTGAAGCATCATACTCAATTGATTGAGTAGAATATGTAAGTGTTATAAATCATTTGATATTATGTTTAATTCCTACAAATAAAAAAAATTAAAAAAAAGGAAAAATTGATCATGAATCAATATTTGGTGTTCATTCTCGTGCATGAGTGTCCGAGTGTATGGCATACATGAACTAAATTTATATACACTACAATACTCTATATTGTATTTTTCTCTCTCATATGGTAATTGAAGATGATGAGTAGATTTTGAATAAAGTTAAGAATAATTTTTTAAAAAAATATTACTCATTTATTTTTATTTATAAGACTCAAGTTTAAAATAATATTTTTTTTATAAGTTTCAATCTATAATATTTCTTGTACTGATTATTTTTAAACTAAAAATATTTCTAATTAAGAGAAAAAAGAATATGTATTAACAAACAATTAAAAAAGAAAAGAATATTAATTTTGTTTGAAAGACAAATAGAAGAGTATTAATGACAAAGATAATTATAAAAAAATTATAAATCTATGACAAATTTATTATTATCAACTAAATTAATCACCTTTGTTAATGTTAATGATTTTAGTAATTGAGTCTTATAAATAAAAATATAAAAAATATAAATATAAACAAATTTAATATTAAGAATTAAATTAACTAATTTTGTTAATAAACATAAATTAATCAATTATGCTTTATTTATTTTTGCTTCCATCAATTGTGTTTTAAAATTAGGGATAGAGGGAGTCCTACTTTATCTCACGCAAATTGAGGCATTAAAAAGAAGATATACATTAGTCAATTGTATAAAGTAATTTTATATTGTGAATTTCAATCATATACTATAATTTTGTTGATTTTAATGAAAATTATATTAAAAGTTATGTGAATGGTGGTGAGTAATTTGTGATTAAGTGTAAAAATCTGGCAACTCAGAATTAAAATAAGAGTTTACTCATAAAAATATGGTCTTGTTTGGGGTCACATAAGAGTTTACTCATAATTTGTGATTAAGCTTCCATTGCAGATTTCGTTTCATTTGTGAAAAGACGAACCTGAAAGAGAGAGAATCAGAGCAAGAAGAAGAAGATGATCTATCGGAAGTGGAGTCTCCTTACCGGCCCGGTCACCATCCTCGGCGGCGTAGTCGTCGCCATCGCCGCCGCCAACGTTATCTTCGTCAAGAATGTAAGCTTCTTTCTTCCACTCTCCAAATCCCATCACTCCCTTTCTGCACTTAATCCAACCCCTTCATGGTTTTTTCCAAAGTTGCGATTTTGATTGATTTTTCCGGATTTGGGTGCTGATTTATGATCTGGGTCTTCAGTAATTTATTGAAATTATTGCTACTTTTTTTTTTTAGATTTGCTTCTGTAATCTCGCTAGTCTCTGATGTGTTTATCTCTCATTAGCTAATTGTGTTCATTTGATTCATTTTTATTTTTGAATGAAAATGAAATTTTTGACAAAGTTTAGTTAATTGCCTCCACCGATTGGATTATGGATGTTAATTTGTTTGCTCCTGATCCTGAAGATGTGGGATTCATCCTTATAAAAATGGAATTAAAGGCCTATTATTGAGCTTGATAATTGGGTTTGTGTGGAGTCCCCTCTGTTATTTTGATTGATTAAGAGCTTGTACTGGGCTGAAGTATTAATCAACTTAGCTTTATGGTTTTTGAAATGGATTATTAGATGCCATAACGTAGGAAGACAAGAGAACCGTGTTTGGTTTCATTCTTGAATTTTTGTTGTTCGAACTTCACGGGGTCCTTCCTCTTCCTTAGGTGTAACATGTGTGTTCCCTGGTGAGTGTGTTTTGTTGGTGTATGTAATGTGAGCCAATTGCTGGCTAAATTGTGTAGGGATTTTTTTTATCAATTATATCGAATTAATTAAAGAAGACAAGTTTTCCACTCAAAGATATCATTATTTCACTTTGTGATTGGCCAAACAAGGCACTATCCAATTTATAGTAACAGCCAACTTGTAACCTACTAGGTGAGGTTGCTTAGATGAATCAACCAAGTCCAAAGACTATTGAACTCTATCAAAAACCAAATTCTAAGCAAAAATCATTTGTAAGAATTGCTTTCTCAATGGTTTGTCCTAATATTTAGAGGTTGAGTTATATCACTCAGATCTGTTTTTGTTGCATTTTTCTGGTTGTTGTTTTAAAGAATGAAAATATTATTAAGTGATGTAATTTACTTGTACTTTACAGGATCCATTCCTCCAACCAGAGGAGAGGAACTATGAAAATCAGCCTGCTACCAAGTAGGAGAAAAGAGACAACAGAAGTTTGCGTTTTGATGTCATTTAAACCCTGATTTATGAGCTCTGTATACTGTTTTGCAAGATACGCTCTCGCTAGTTAATAAGATTGAGTTTCTGAATGAAGTCTGGACTCTGGAGCATGGGCCCTCAGTTTAGAACTAACCTTCCAATGTTCTAGAAAACTGGTTCATACTTCAGAGATCCTTACTTGTCTCTTTTGTACAATGTCAACTGCAAATGCTTAATGTGGTTTCTAATCTTCCATTTCTTTCGTTTATCCCTATATATTTACTGTTAACGCTTGCCTTTTTGGATTATTATGGCAAAATTCACACCTAGCTGTGCTTAATGCTTGGATTGATTCATAAAGATGGCTTATAAAATTTAAGTGTAAGACTGATGCTTGTATCTTGCATATGTGATTAACTTGGCTTCAAGCTTAAGATGTCCAAAATGTCTTATAAAACAGAAATCCCACACAATTTTGGATATTGGGCATTTAGGGTGGTTGTCATGAAGCATCGATACAGACATTTGCTTCACAAAATTTGTACCCATTTTCATTACGTATTTGATACTGATCCTCTTCGATACTTTATCAGTGTGTATTTGTAAAGTATCAGTCTTTAAAATAAAAAAGCTATGAAAATCTAATATAATTACATATCAAACATGATCATTATAATGTAGAAATATAGAAGCATTGCTCTTTAATGAATACAAAAATTGAAACTATCCACTCTGAAAGATATTAAGAAAGGAGTGAGATTGATATTTTTCCTAATTGTAGATAGAAAGTCATTTATGATGACAATGATTTATAATTTTTGCATTGTTTGTAGAAATGTCTAAAAAGTATGTTCTTAACTTGGATTTGCAAAATAATAATTATATATTTTATGTTTTTATGAATTTTTATAGACATTTAGATATATAGCTTACATGCATTGTATCATATATATCTTCAGAATAATTGTATTGTTGTATTGAATACGTATCATATCTGATAAACATCTATAGGGACATCATAGGGTGGCAGTAGTGGCAGTAAACTATTACTGTTATTTCAAAATTGGATGGACATCATAGGGTCGCAGTACTACTGATCCTGCTCTAGTCTTTTTTAAAAACTGGATGTCATTCAACAAAGTAGCACAAAATTACAGGATGAAATTTCAGTTTGCTATATGGCAACAAAAATGTCATTTCATACATGTTTTATTTACACATATGAAACGAATCAATGGTTGCAAGAAACTTTGCCGTAATACATGAAAAGAGAAATTTGCATTGGTCTTTGCAGCTTACCAAGCACACCAGCTTCAGCATTATTCAATCCTGTGACTTTATCTCTTCATCTAAGTATAAAAATAAATAGGTATACATGCCTCACAAAAATTATGGTGAAAAGGACATAAGATGAGTTTATACTTGAGTGCTACGTTTACATTTGTGTCTGGCAAGCTTTTATTAAGCTATACAGTTCCATGTACAGATCGGAGCTCAACCTAATGGCTTTGTTGTATAAATCTGTCCTTTGCAAACTAATAAAGGTATTGGAAGAAACTACCATGCATCAAAGAATCCTGAATTTCAAATGATCATATTTGTAAGCATCTTCAAACCCTGATGATCCAGTGACAGATTATTGTTTATTAAGCATTGAGTAGCATTTGCATGATTATGTCATTCCATGAGTCGATTGGTCCTGGCAAACACCAATGTAGACAATCATTCTGAACTTTAGCATTCTTATCTTTTGCAAATGGCTGGAACTTCCTGTAAGGTCCAGGATGTCCATCTGGTCTCAGCAGTGAAAGAAGAGTTGTGTCCAAAAGTTTCAAGTTCACCCTTTTGGATCCTAGAGAAGCAGCCTTCTCAAACTCTTCAAGTTCAATACTTCTCATGATGGAATCTACGTCTATCATATGTATCTGACCCTCTTTGAAGGGCACAGTTCTATTGCAATACCCTCCACTAAACCACTCCCCATTCTCAAAGTGGTCTGGTGTGGTGGTTCTGAAGAGAACAGTGGCTTTGTGGTTAGACTTTGTGAAGAACTTGAAAACTTCTTGTAGTACTTTGCGGTACGCGTAGTCGAATCCCAGCTCTGTTAAGTTCTTTCCAGGGCAGTAGTGGCAGCCTATGACTGTTTTGTTTTCATGGTAGATTGCAGTCTTGAGAAACCATTTTCCACCACCAATGACAACATAATCAAAATTCTTATACTGTTTGGTCCACTCGTCGAGTGTGTCGAGATAAAGCTGTATCTCTGAAGAGGTAACTCCATTGAAGTCCTCAAATATAGCTGCTTTGACAAGGAAAGGGGTCCAGATTACTGAGAGTGTGAAGTTGTGAGAACGAAATTTCCATATCTTTGATCTATATTCCTTGTCATGGTAGATCTCAACAGCTGGTTCCACCTGCAGATAGAATAATTGGAATTTGATCCAATAACCCAGTTTGTAGGACCAAATAGGCAGACACTACTCGATGCCACAAATAGTTATGCCAGGTATGTTTGTAGGGACAAATCTAATGGCACTAAAGAGTACAACACATACCAATTCGTGAAAGAAGCATTTGAACAATAAAATCAGTTAGACCAAGTATTGAGACCAATGAATCCCTTGTTCCTAAACATTTAAAAGAAAAAAAATGTTCTTGGCTCAAAACTAAGAGAATGGTTTATTATGAGTTATGGCAACAACAAATTGAGGAAGATCCAATGGCAATAGGTAATTTAGTGATGGACACAACTTATTTTACACACTAAAGTAAGTGTTATAATCTTGGAAAGTAATATCTCAACATTTTCACACTAGTTATTCAAAGCTAATCTTGAAGGTTTGATCTACGGTGTACGTAGACAAGTCTTTCCATATCCAAGATAGGTAAAGATGCTTGAAAAAGACACTGTAATAGTATATACTGTTTGAGTCTTGAAGGCTATAGACCAATCGTATAATATAAGCAACAGCTGTCATCCACAAATGGAATCAACAGCTTTATTCAATGAAAAATATTATTATGCATAAAATAACATGCAGTGCAAGCTATTGAACCTTAGTGCCTGTAAATCATAAAGTGAAAACAACTAATAGATGATTGATTTTGACCATGACGATTCATGATCGATAGACCAGACACTCTATAAACAATGAAGGTGCAACTACAGAACTACTTAGTAAACATCATGCAATCACATGACTCCATTTTAAATTATTGGAATCTTGGCCTTTACAAAATCTAAACAAACAAAAACTAAGAAAGGTAATGTCACACTTATTTCTTAAAAATAGGCATGCAAAAGAAAGTGGAGGGAAACACATGTACACCTACTGAGGTATCAAATTTACAAACTGATTAACTGAGCTAAAATTTACAATCTTTGCCTTTAATGCCACACTGATTTCTTAAAAGATGGCAAGCCAAAGAAAGTGGAGTGAAACTCAAGTAATGTACATATACTTAGTACTAACGAAGAATAAAATCTTTTTTAGCAAAAAAGGCTAATCATATCAAATTGCAAAACTAGTTAACTGAGCTAAAATTTACAATCAATACCTTTGAGAGAACGCAAAGTAGGGACTGAACTTGGTTGCGGGAGATGGAATCACCAATGAATGACAATGATTTGTTTCTCATGAGTTTGAGAAACTTTCTGGGATTGAATTTGGGCAATTTACAGTCTCGTGGGGTCCACCTCCAGTAGAGGTACTCTGAATCAGGACGTCCATTCTTCATACAATTTTGATGAGGCTCAATCACACGGCAGCTCTCATTGGTGTACACTGGCCCAGATAGGTCTTGCACCCAATCTCCCACAAAAAGATCACATTTTTCTGCAATTAAACATTTATAATAATGCACATTACCACTGACATCAAAGGCTAAGCACCAACATAAGCACTTGACATTACTCAACATTTTTCTAAGATTGTTCCCTTTTTTTGTTAAGAAAAAGAAGAACAAAATGTTTTATATGATTTGGCATAAAAAATGTTCATTTAAATTAAATTCCCACTCTTGTTCTAATTGCAAGCAAGTAGAGCATAAAGCAAGGTTTTAAATTGTAGCCGCAGTTGTAATTTTGTCGCGATCCTCGGTATTGCGAAAAATTGCAGATAAATTGTCACATAAACCCCCCAAAACCTTGATATTACGGACAAAATTGCGGTCGCAGAACCATTTTTTAAAATCTTGTCAAGAAGGAAAGTATCAACAAGTTATATTAGTTGAATTTTTGTTTTAACACTCATTTGAAGACTTGAAGAAGAAGAACAACAATTCCCAAAATGTAGAAACAAGAAAGCCTTGGTGGATAGTTGGTACATTCCATGACACCCCACCAACTGAAACAAAAAACCATGTAAAGCCAGAAAATCTAAATGGTCCCAAGCAACTAAAAATGAGAGGAAAGAAGCAGTTGGTTGGTACATTTTTTATGTTTTTGTCCATAGACAAAAAATTTCATCTTTGAAGCTCATACAAGACTTTTTTTCCACTTCATGCAGGTCTCATTAAAAAAATAAAAAATTAATCACTACAGGAAAGTAAAATTCCCTTACCATTCTTAGAGATTTGTGTCTGAATCTTCTGATCATTTTCTGGAAACTCATCAGAATCCTGAAGAACAGAGGAAGAGAAAACAGGGGACACTGCTTTTGCATCTTCCAGAGGAGGAGGTGTCTCCACCACCACCGATGAGAAACTGAATGAATCCCACAAGAGAAGACGAAAAGCGAGACCCACCAAGAAGATTGAAACTCCTAACTTCACACACCAATGGTTGTGCTTTTGCAGAGACAATGGACCCGAATCAGACCTCACTCTCTTCACCATCTTGTGTCAGAAACAGAGCAAAAAGATGGAAAAGGAACCACAAGAAACTTTGCTGCTACTTTCTCATGAAACGGTGCTGTTGAGTAATTATTATAGGGAAATGGAAGCAACTGATTATATTGAATAAAGGAACCTGTTTTCTGCATACACTCCTTGTTGGGATAATAACGTTTTGCTGATGTAAAAACATATTATGTGACATGTACCATGTGGCAGCCATAAATGGTCAAAATAAAACCAAAATAAATTAATATTATCATTTAAGAAATTGGAAAACTTTTAAAAAGTTTGCACAAAGAGAAACATCTGTGAACTTCCTTTGATAGCGAAGAATGTGTGTCATTTGGTCTAACAGAATGCTCTCTTTTTTAATCCATGTGCACGTGTGATGTTCACAGATTTTTTTACCTTGAAACTATGATTTTGGTGAATTTCACATTGTACTTTGTTGGTAAATTCATTCATATTTTTTTGTAAATATGATTTATTGGACATGTAACTCCTCTCTCTCTCTCTCACACATTCTCATGCATTGCACAATGGAATGAAAAAAGTAGTTTGATGTTGTAGGCTACCAACATTACTTTTTATTTTTTTAGAATGAAACTCGCTGCATGTCAATAGACTATAGTTGAGTAACATCAAAGGGGTTGTGCATATAATTGATGAAACCACCAACTTTATTCAGAGATGGTATAACTGTTTACCTTTTCCAGTTTCACACTTTCTGTGCTATTACCTATTAGCCTAGTACATTATCTGGAAGCTTCTTGTGTAATTTTTCTTTGAGGGGTTAGCATTTAACAAGACACTCTATTTCTTTAACATACTTTTTATTATTACTTAAAATTTATTAAAAATTATAAATAAAATTTATAAAATATAACATGGGACCACAAATTAATGTGTGTTTTTTAATAAATTTTATTCAAAAAAAATATTTAAAAGAATATGTTCAAGAAAAAATTATAAAATAGTAACACGTTACTAAATGTTTATTATCTCAACCAACTGTATAATATATTTTTAATTAAGTTTTTTAATTTATGAAAAAAATAACAGTATACAGTTATACTGGAGATTAGTTGGGATTATAATGATTTTGTATTACTTAAAAATTTCTCGATGTGATTTGAGAGTATCTTTCTTTTGCTTTTATTGTGATTATAAACTATAAAGTCTGGACACAGATTCTTTAATATTTTGGGATTATTTGGATGTCGGTGCTAATGACAGCCACGATTCTTTTTTCCCACATTTAATGATTTGCTTATAAAAAAGAAGTCCATTTAATAGTTTCTTTAACCTGATTAAACCAATATGATAAGAAACGGTCACCTACTTTTAATGAATGTTATAAACAAGGCACAGTTGGAGAGAAGAAGTAGTTTGTAAATTTAATGAAGACCGATATATAAGAGCTAAATAATCAATTAACATAGTAGCTGTTCAGTTTATTGTATTGACTTTTTTAATCTAACAATCAATGTTAATAAATATTTGACCCTTATCAATAAATAAGTTATCAAAATATACTCCTCAACAGCTAGTCCCTATTAATCATGATTCATGACTGTTTATAACATATCTTGGTGTTAAATTTTTGGTTTATGACACAAATTTTGCAACTTCATGAGGTCACGACTACACTTGTGTTCAAACTTCAAAGTTCTTCAAACAACTAACACTAACAAAACCGAAAATTACTATAAAAGGTGGTCAGAAATAATAAAAAAAAATTTGAAGCTACAGAAGGAAGTTTTCGGTGGATTTTAGCATTTTATGAGTTTGGTATGACATGATGAACACATCAATGGCCAGCATTGAGTTGAGTCCTATTGTAGGGACCAAATGTTATTTCTTACCTTATCTTCTTCTAATTGAGAGGAAGATATAGGGCTCTCATGTCCCTTCACAAGGATCCTATCTCAGTCTATATTTATTTTCTCCTCATCTGTCGTGCACTGCATAACCAAAGACAACCCGTATAAAGCTCGAAGCTATGCTAGCTCATACATCCCTTTCGTCTTTATTTCATTATTAAAATAACTAACATAAGGACAAAATTTGGATACAATTTCTTACAATATTCTTTTAATAATTATTCCAATATATTAAAAACAATAAATCGATTAAAAGATAGATATATTTAAGATCAAATATGTTTTTGGTACAGTCCCTTAAAATATTTTAGAATGTTAATTTTAATCCCTATAAAAGTTTAATACGTTCTTAATCTTTACATATACACAAAAATACGTATTTTAATCCCTGCTGAAATACTAAATCCACACCATTTTTTATAAATGTAACAACTAAAGATATATTTAATTTTTATAGGGACTAAAACCAAATATTTTAATATAATTTGAAAGATTAAAAATATACTTTATCTATATATTTAATATATTAAATATGTATAAATATTTAATATTTTATTTATTTAATAAAAAATAGAAAGAAGATTTTACTAAAATTTAAAATTATTCACATAAAATATGAAAAACACTAACAACAAATTTACTCCATACCAAGTAGAACTAATGTGAGTTCTGTTCTTTATTATGTGAGTATCCCATTTCTTCATAACTATTGATGTTATATGAATTTCAAGTTTTATTAATTATTTTAATGTTATTATTTTCACATACTAGTATACCTCTATTTAAAATACTAACTATATTTGATCTTTACGAGAAACACTATATTTACAATGTATTAAAAAAAGAACTTCAACAAACAACAAACTATATTATTAAATACTCTTTAATGGTTACTAACCTCTAGCATCAATAGTTTTGAAACGGAGGGAGTATTCATCAACTCACATCAATTTTACCAAATAAAACTAAATATGCAGAAGAAGTGTCTTATTAGCATTTTCCTAACGATATATATAAAGAGCACAGAGGAAAAAAAGCCTCTTGAAAAAATGGGTGTTTGGCTAGACTATATTCATGGTAGCTTGTAACATAATCCAAAATATTGAATACCAATTATTTTTCGTCTTTCCTAAAGTGCATACTTTTGTGTGTGTGAACATATAGGACTTAATAGTTAATACTGTGATAAGGATGTCTCATCTTGTCATCCATGTGATACATTAGCATACTAATCAACTCTAGAAGGCTCTTAATAAACTCAATTAACGATTTTGGAAAGTTTGAAAACTTGGGGTCTGGCCTTTCTAAAGTGAGACATGTCACACTTTAGAAACTAAAATAAAAATCATGGTGATTGATTAGAATATAAACGGTTAATCTTACATGCATATACAAAATAAATCATGGAGGTACTGAAATATCAAATTTTATTTTTTTAATAATAATTAAAATTACTTATTTTACTCACTAAAGCAAATAGCTAATATTTAGTATATACGTGTAGGAATAAAAATAGGTCTGGTCAAGTCAAATTTTACTTAAGTCGAACCTAACTCACTTTATATTTCAATAACTCAATTTTAGGTATGTTACCTGGTCTATTTTTAGGCCTAAGTCTGACCATTGTATAAGTTTGACATGACCTATTAATAATGTTATTAGAATCGAACTGATTATTGAATTAATAAAGATAATGATTCAAGGTTCAATGGTTTAATCGAAGTTAAATTGAGATCAAACCGGTTTCAATAAAATACATTTTTTTTAAAGTATATAATATATTAAACATAAAAAACATGATATGCATAAAATTATAATGTTTAAAGTTAAATTTCACTTCAAAGTATATCAAGTCATAACATATAACAAAAGTAAGTTATATACAAAAGTAAATTTAATGCATCATAATATTTTAAGTTCAACAATAACAAATAAAATCAATTAAAAAAAATAAAAAAATGAAATATGATTTTTGTTGAAATGTCAAAACCAGTCCAACCACCATTTTTAGTGGTTTTTCTGATTCTTTACTAGTTTCTCTAGTGCATGATTGGTTCAATTGTACACTGATTTTGGGGGTTAAACCAATCAAAAATGCCATTGGTTCAGTTGGTCTAGTCCAGTTCTAACAACCAAGCATGTTAGCCTATTTAAAGGTTTGTTTCAGATGTGAAAAATTATTGTATAATAATAAAATTATTATGCAGTGAAATATTAGAATATAAAGTAATGACTAATATGTTATTTCTTTGTTACCCAAAATTCAATGTGTTGTATTCTTATTTATTTTTTTATTTAACAAAACTAAAGATTTTTATTAAAAATAATGAGACAATTTTAAATAACAAGATGTGGCCAAAACTTGTCGCCTATAAATATTATACCTAATAGGCTACTAAAATCTTTTAAATCTCACTAAAAGAAAATAATTATTATTCTCAATACCTATTTATACTTATAGGAATTAAAATATTTCAAATATTAAAATAATTCAAATTGTCAAATCCTTAAAATAATTTTATAATTTCATTGAAATAATTATAATGTTATATATTCAAATAATAATAATAATAATAATAATAATAATATTTTTATTAAAAATAATTGTTATTAAATAAGTTAGTCCGTGAGACTTAATAGTTTTTTTTTTAAAGTTTATGGTCTAACCTATTTAACTAAAAAGATTAATTTTTTTTTAGTGAAACAGTTTTGCTAAATGAATCGAGCCATTAAAAGGACTGAGGTGCTATTTCCATCCTTATACACTTGCATGTTTGTTTCCAAAAGGGGTAGAATGGCTTATGAGTAAAGCAGAAGCAGGGTGAGGTCGTGAGGAATCCACCTCCAAAGCATTAGAGCTGGCCTAGTCATGAAACACAGCAAGGCATAGCATGGTGTGATTTGTGACAAACTTGTCTTGCTGCTTTTGTAGTCTACCCTCATTCCCCAATCATTTCTTTGCCCAATTACATCTCTTAGAAATTTGCACTCAACTCCTGGCCCTACGGGGAACCACCTACCAACTCAATTTTGTTGGATTTTCACTTTGTTAATCCATGCCAATTTTCAACACTGAGATTTGGTTCTTCTAAGTTGAACAACTCATCTTGGAGGGTAAAGTAAATAATCTCAGTCATTGATTAGAAAATTACTTTACAATGGTTTTATTTATGCATGTGCATATAGTATCAATCATTAATTTTCTCATTAACTGATATTATTATTACTTTACCCTCTAGAATGAGTTGCTTACTTTAAAGTAGTTACATCCATACATAATCCCATAGTCACTCACATCTATACAGGCTGCACTACTCGAATGTTGAACACATGGTCGAACTTGTGATTATTGGCTATGTATAACGAGATTCGTGGGGACTAAATAAATATGAAGTAGTTAAGATATATTTTCAAAGTACAGTGGCTTATGGTGGATAACAATTCATCATTCATAACAGCCCAAAATTAAACTAAAAGAACCAAAATCAAGTAGAACTAAATTTATGTTATGTAACAATTTACTATAAAAAGACAAGCATAAAAAACAATTTAAAAATACAATTTCATATTCCAAATGGTTTTTTTTTATTTAAAGTTGTTTTTAATAGAATCTAGAGGTGTCAATTTGTTACTTGTTATTGCGGCTGATTAAATTACAACTACTATTTTGTCAAAACAAAAATACAAGTGCTATGGTTCATAAAAAAATATTTGACTACATACCGATCGATCAAGAAATACGTTACATTGTTTTCCACATCCGATTCTGGACCACAAGCAAGATTGCGAGCAAAAAATTGTTTATGCTTTTTTTGGTAAACCATTTATGACAAAAAATTTATAGTACAAGAATGACAAATTTACATATCATGTATATAATCTATGCAAGCCACGTGGAAAATGGTTTGGACCTTGGCAGCAGACTGAATAAATTCTAGTAAAAATCATGAAAAGATTTCAAAAATTTCCCGTGATCTGATCCGAAAAAATGTTTCCAAATCTGTGGAAGGGTGAAACAAAGATCTTCTCAAATCTCAGAAGAAATTTTATTTCTACACTTGTATTATGCAGCTGCTCTGGGTACTTTCATGCCAAATCCACGCCTTTCTTTCTCCACTCTGTCAAATTGTAAACACAAGAGGATTAACAACTATCCTAACTGCAGGTTCTTAAAGATTAGTAAATTATGTAATGAGAAGAAAATTATTTAAGAAAACATACGTTGAATCATCAAATTGATAATCCTGAATTGAAATAACAAGTACTGGACAGATTGATCTTTATATGAATAAGCATCATAAATGTAATAAGAAATTACTCCTACAAAACTTGTTCCAAAAATCCAACTGTTGAGAACTCTTTATTTATTTATTTATTCATTTCCACTTAAAATCTTCAACAAATAATGCAGTGGAACCAACAACCTAAGCATATCCTCCTCCTTGCAGCACACCAAAATGATCCAAATAAATAACCCTTGTGACTGCTTGTTACAAAATCATGCACCCCCATACCAGATAAATTCATATTGATTTGCATTGTTTGCTTACTAACCTAGGAATCCTCTACAAGTCAAAATATCTAAAAGAGACAAACAGATATGTGGAAAAAATCCTCCTAATCTATAGGCTCAAGACGACATGCAATAGTCAATACATTGACTGCTAGGTAAAACAAGCATGGGTTGTTAATATAGGGAACCAACATTTTAATATCTTCAAGTAATAAAAAGAAACAGAAGGGCACTAAGACAAAAGAGGTAGTCAATCATTAGATAAATGGAACAAAATCATTAGAAACTCGGCACTTACGTTGGTGCAAGTTTGCCAAGGCTGTCCAGATCTTCTCCTGTGTCTTCGTCCTGGACTCTCCCAGAAATCTCAACAATATAATATCTATTGCTATCACGAGGAAGTCCTCTACGAGAAAGCAAATCTAAATCTTTTTGGTGAAGTTCTCTACCATTTACATAAACACCAGTATTTCCACCAGCACATTTATCTGGCATTGGATGCCGGAACTCTTCTATGAATGGCTGCAAGAGAAACTAACAGATTAATTTATATTGATCAGCATATAAGCATGTGAGAAATGGAGTGTGCCAGACTAGCATAACTTACCAGAATTATTCCAAGACATGGTCCACCCATGACACCCCAAAATCCAGCTCGAGAATCATACCTGAGGAAGCAAAATTATATAGGCAAATCAATTACTAAACTATATAAGCAATCGGTATAAAATTTAAGACTTTTCTTCTAAGCTGTTATAACTCTTCCCAAAATGATATGTAAAAGACATGTAAAAGTGAAACTATCAAATTTAATGTTATTTTGTCAATGAACACACTGCATATGATAAGAACTTGACTGATTCTACTGCATTAAATAATTTGATAAATTTTATCAATGCAATTTTAGAAAGCTTTGGTCCATATATAAATAAGCAAAGCAAAGAACTAAATTTCAAAATCTTTGCTTATTTATATATGGACCAAAGCTTATTTATATATGGACAGCTAGTAGAATCAATGGGAGAATGTCTAATTTCAAAATCCAGCCTGGACAAATCTTTGCCAATTGGCAAATTCTATGGACCAAAGCAAGAGTTATAACAAGTAAGCAAAGATTTGTCCAGCCTGGGTAAATCTTTGCCAATTTAGTAGAACTAAATTTCAAAATCTTTGCCAATTCTATGGGAGAATGTCTAATTTCAAAATCTTTGCTTATTTATATATGGACCAAAGCAAAGAACTAAATAAGCTTTGGGACAGTAAAGCATAATACTTACCAGTAATTCCCAGGCTGGATTGGTCCAGCTAGCTTTTCAGCCTTCTTAATCATGCAATCTGATATGGGCTGTCCGTTTACAGTAACATTATTTTTTTCATTATCTTTCTTGATAATGTTTGCTAAAAATGATTCACCCCTTTTGCTAGATCTAGGATGATCATGTTCTCCGCTTGCATCACCCAAATCCTGGGAGATCCCGTTGTTAGAATAATCAATGACATCCATCTCAGTTGCAAGCACTAGCTCTTTCAAAGAATTCTGCCTTGAGGCATTCTTTTCTATTTTTTCCGTCTCTTGATCTGACCGACTACTTTGGTTTCCTTTCCCTAATCGATTTACAGCATTATTAAATGAACCACCAGGTGAAGACTGAGAGGCTTTAGTCGGTTGATGAATGGACTTAAGAGCTTCACTTGGAGCAGCCATAACCTCAGAACTATTTTCATCATTAGAAGTACTGGGAGATGAAGAATGGAAACTTTGCCTCTCCCGGGACTTGGTAGAGTTCAAGCTTGGGTCTGCAGCCAGCACAGGAGATTCTCTATCAACTGAATGAAAATCATAACCAGAATAATCATCAGACGAGAAGTTTGCAGCACCCGTGTTCACATCACCACGGGCATGGAATACACGACTATTCACAACCTCATTAGTGGCATCATCAACTCTCGTGGATGTGGTAGTTTCCTCTGTTTGTGAATGAGGAGAAAAAACTAGCTTCTTATCGATGACAGCAAATTTTATTTCTGAAGAACAAGCTCCACATCGCATTTTTTGCTGACAATTTTTCACCATGACCAGTGTCTTTTTAGGCAGTTGCAGTAACTCATAGCAAATATGACATGTGATGAAAGGAGAACCACCAGCTATAGGAAGGCAATGACGACCACCACTACCAGGCACTACTTTTCGAGGACGGCTTCCAACAAATCCACCCATCTCAGAATTGTAGTCTCTGGGCCATCTTGTATGCAGTTGTTTTTCATGCAAACTCACAGCAGGAATGGCAGTTCTAGCATTATGAACATGTGGACCAACTGCCCCTGGAATCTCATGACGGTATAGCATAGAATCATTTGGGGTATGAGGGAATCTGCTGTTACCGAATGCAGCAGGTGCCGGCACTGGACCTCTTCTTTTGTTGTCATAGCAACGAAAACATGGGCAAGAAGGTGGGTGAAGCATAGCATTCTGTGCACATGCATCATATGAATCTGGACCAGTATCAGTATAGCGTCCAGGAAAGTAGGGGTGCATTGGTTGTTGCGGGAACTGACGGGGTAAAGGATGTGAACCTCTCATCATCTCAGATACAAAAGGATCCCCATATCCAGGAACATAATTGGGATTATGCATAGAAGGGTAGAAGTTGTGCATAGCCATTTCATGACCACTTCTATAAGCATATGGATCTTGATAATTAAAATAAGGGGAACCTGCCATATGTTTATTACTAGTAGGGCCAAAGAATTGTCTTGAGGACCTGTTCATCGCTGATGATCCATCTGGAAACCGAGTTTCAGGGCCACTAAAAGGATCTGGAGGAACCATCTTTCCCTCAGGAAGAACCTTTTCTTTTGGGTTACTAACCACCTCACAAGACTTGTTCAACTGGTTGGACAACTCATCCAGCTTCCTTAGAATCTCGGCTCGATCTTGCTCAAGGTGCTGAACCCTACTGACACCATCCATGTCCTTGTAATTCCTCCATTGCTCCCCATAATTGTAAGAAAAACTGGAATAGCTATTTGAAGATCCCTCGTCGGGATAATTCAGAGTGGCAAATCTCACATCCTCCATATCTGCTTGTGGCTTTCTCCAAAACCCCTCCATCTCACCTCTTTCCCCAATTGGCAAATTAGACATTCTCCCATAGAATTGGTCCCCTCCCATGTGAGTCTTCTGCTCCTGCTGCTCCCTTCCAATTGACTTACCCCTTTTGTCCTTATTGACATTAAAACCATCCTCCAAAACCCCTTTCTCATCCCCATCTCTAGAATCATCCAAAAACCTCTCATGTCCTTTATTTGATTTCTTCAAATCCCTTCTTTGACCCTCCCTGGAGGAACCACCACTAGACCTAACATCAACATCTGAATTATCACTCAAATCAACTACCCCTTTCCTCAAGAAACTTCCTGATGCGTCTTGATCTCCCCCACCTTGTTCCTCATCTGAGGCTTGCCACAACCTACCACCACCTTCAGAACCTTTAGGCTTTCCTACAAAGGGAATAAAAAAAAAGTGGAAACCATAATAAGAAATCAGAATTTCCAACCCCTTTTCATGCTTTGACCTTTGAACACAAAAGATCCTAACTTCACCAAACCAAAAACACTAAAGTCTCAATACAGTTAACACAAACAAAAAAACTCTAAAGCACATTAAATCAAAACAGACCTTATGCTAAATTGAAGAAGGAGAGGGAGATGAAGAAAGGGTACCTCGAAGAACAGTGTTACAACCACCACATTGATAAACAGTGTAATTGGCAAGCTCTGGAAGAACATTTTGACACTTGGGGCACCGCACCAAACGCAACTTGGTTGAGTCCTCCATTGCTGAAACTGAGAGATAATACACAACACAAACACACAAAGGACCTCTAAGTGTAACCAAGCACCATAACCAAACAAAGAAGAAGAAATATTATTAATGTAGAACTTTCACGTAGAGGTCCAAAAGGAAGTGTTTGGCTTCTTGGAAAAAACAACAACAACGTCAGAAAATGAAGTAACAAGGTTGTGGGGCGAGGAAGGAAGACACACAGAGAAAAAAAAAAAAAAAAAACAGAGAGAGAGAGAGGGTGTTTTGTGCTTTTTCTTTTGGTGCTGATTTCCCTTTTGGGTTTTCTTGGTCTTTTTCTCAGAATCCAAACAGCATGAGACCAAAAACCGAAAAAGGGATGAAGAGAAGCACAGTGGGGACAAAATTTCCTTTGGGAATCTTAGAACTTAGCAAAATTGATCCTTTCATTCCATTTCAGAGTTACTGGAAAAAAAATCACAGCTTTAGAGAGAGAGACTATCATATAATAATAGTAATATAGTAAGATATTGTTCAAGGTTGTAATAAGGGGTGGTGTTAGTTGGGCTTCAAGGAGAAATACAAAACTAAAATAATTGTGTCTAACTGTCTATAATAAGTTAATAACCAAAAGAAGCAAACTTAACAAATTGGTGTAACTCAGCTAACACTTCACAACACAAATTGAGTTTACTAGAGAAATATCTAAATTCAATCTTCCAATATAAATTGGTGTAACTAAGTTTTGATTGAATTAATCCAAAGGATTAAAACTTCTGGGATACATGATGTATAACGGGAAACATAAAGTCCTCATTAGGGTAGTACGAAACCAAAAAGAAGAAGCAAGGGTTTTTTTTTTCTAAAAAAACATTTTTATTCAAAATTAATTTTAAAGTGAAATTATTATTTCTAATATTTTAAAATAAATTCTGCTGTAATTATTGTACAATTGTTAATTTCACACAGATTTATTATTATTATTATTTTTAGTCAAATTGATTTAATAATTACTAAACATTCTTATATTTACTGAATTTACATTTAACATGAGACAAAAATCAATTTAGGGGTGTTGATAACTAAACGTTTTTTTAAGTTAATATATATTTTAAAAATATTTGCTATTATTGGTAGATATTTATTAAAATTATAAGTAAGACTAAATAAATAAAAAAATAAAGCTCTAATAAATTACTGCTAATTATAAAAATAATGTCTTCAGAAGAATATATTAGAAAGAGAAAATAGTTCGTGTATTATATTAACACTATAAAGATAATTTATATTGTTATTTATTAATAAATTATCATATATAATAAGTTTAATAATTTTTATAATAATTACTTAAAAATGATAATTATTATAAATTTTTAATATTTTAATAATATTTATAAAATACAAAGAAATTATATCGACCAATATGTTACTGGTCCAAGTAAAATTAATTAAACTGAAAATTTTTAAGTATAGTCTTAATTAAGTTTGAGCCTTAGAAAAAAATAAAAATAAAATCATCGAAATATTAGAAGTAAGCTGTCAAATTTCTTAATAAAGATTCTCATTGATAAAATAAAAAAGGATAAATATTTGACAATTATAACATGTTAAATAAAACAAACTCTAATAATATATGTTAAACTATCGTTAATTTGTTTCTCAAATGAATACTGATTGGTGACACTTTCCAGCATAATAAACACATTCTGAAACCACATCATGGCTGCACTGCACTGCACTGCATTTCTTAGTAGTTTCTATCCATCCAAAATAAATTTGGAAACGGTCTATTAAACCGCAGCTAGCATTGCTTCACACTCAAGCTTTCTTTTCAATAGCAATCACTTTGTATACGTCTGAGGTCATTATTATGTAAAGCGATATCAATTTCTTTCATGTCTTCTTAGTTGACCTGGTTATAATTAAATTTCAAAATGTCATAAAAAATGCAAAAAATAAATACAAATAGTATATGTAAAAAAAAGAGTAAATTATATTAATCATCTTAAGTTTTCATCAAAATGTCCCTGATATCTCTTTTTTTCTTATTTTTCTACAATAATCCTCTGAGTTATTTGAAAAATATTACAGTAACATTCTTTATATGTTATGCTAATCTTATTGTTTGAAAAATATTGCTGCAAAAGCTAAAATAGTTAGGGATTATATGAAATTTCAAGAAACCTTATATAGAATTAGTGTGATTTACTAAAAAAATTATAATGAGACGCTACTCAATAATTAACCAAATGTATTTTTATCTTTTGTGGTGTTAATGTAAGATGCTTCCTTACTATTGGCGAGTTGACTGTATAAATTTTAGTCTAAAATATCCCATATTCTTACCCCGAAAAAAAAATTGATATGCAAATACTTTTGAACGACCTTTGTTTTTTCTGAGGTTATGAACATTGTTTTTAGTTTTCTTTGACTTTCCTTACACATTTAATATGTTTCTTTAATTTCAATTCTGCAAACATCTCATTTAAAGAGTATTTTTCTAAGTGCGCAAATTTCAGATGCCATTGAATTTAAAGCGCATAAAAAATGCACTAATATCAGCGAATGTTTGAGAAATAATCTTGCAAATGAAACTTTTATTAGGAAAAAAATTACTAAAAGACATGCAAAAACGTACAAGTAAGCATATGTGGGTCCCATGATCATGCAACACCGTTGGTATGGCCCCTTTCTGATTGATCTCTTTGTATCTCTT
Organism: Glycine soja; assembly: GCF_004193775.1. Classification (NCBI taxonomy): domain Eukaryota; kingdom Viridiplantae; phylum Streptophyta; class Magnoliopsida; order Fabales; family Fabaceae; genus Glycine; species Glycine soja. The sequence goes on from NC_041017.1 coordinate 2,575,808, forward strand.
CTCGAATCCATCGATCGCCATTGCCAAATCCAACCCATTATCACCTTTCCTTTTCTCCATTACCGACATCTTTTGACTTTGGAACCCATTCACACTATTTTATTTCTTAAAGTTACATTGTTAGTTTTTACCGTATTATTTATTTTAATGTAATTGAAATACTTTCATTTATTTTTAAATGTAATTAAAATTCAATATCTCTTCTTTATATCAATTATTATAAGATTGAAAATGACTCGAGCTTGTTTCAATTTGTAGCTCAGTTTGGAGTTAATGTGGGTTTTCTTTTAACAAGTTTATTTTTTAATTTAAGTTTAATTTATTTGATTCATGAATTAAGTTCAATGAGTTAATTGTCAAATCGAGTATTTAAATTTGTTTAGTTCATTGTCAGTCAACATGTGATCTAACTTGCAAGAGATTATTTCAATTTAATTAGTCATTTTGAGTTTAAGTCATGAATTACTATATTAAATATTTAAAAGAATAATTTTATTATCTATAAGGGTCTTATTCGACTTGAAGAGGATTACTTCTAATGAAAGATATTTGTAATCTATACCCTAAAAAATCATATCCATTGTTTTTTAAACCATATGATTATATATGAAATAAAATACAAATTGTTATAGTATTTCTTTTCATCAAAATGAGTTAGCAAAACTAATTATCAAAGTTACAAAAATATTTATTTGTCATAGGTGATTTTTGCCACATAAGATATAAGAGACATCATTCTAAATAATATCTTTATTTTTGTTTGTCCCGGAGATACCATCTTGACACTCCATCTGTCATGTGTGAAGTATTAAGGTGATCCGACAACTAAAAACATAAAGTGTCACTCAAGATGAAGTCTCTTGTATTTTATTGATAAAAATGATCTTTTTACAAAATTCATTGATAATTAATTTTGCAAAATAACTTATTTTGGAAGGAAAAAAAAGTTGGTTGTTACATGTGGTTACCGCTTGCTTTGTCTTCGCAGTTCGCATGCCCAAATATGATTTCCTGCGATATGATATTAGTTGTTTATTTTTTTTTATAAAATTATATTAGTTGTTTATTGTTAAACAATAAGTTCGAACTACCATATTACTTAATTATGAAACTTCACCGGCAATTAAGTGTATGTCTAATTAGTTTTTGGGTTGAGTAAGAGGTTAACGTACGTTTATTAAAAAACAATTAATTAATATTACTTTTTATTTACACCTTTGAAAAATCGTATTAACGAAAAGCCAATACACTTTAAAAAAAATGATGCATGCGTGTTTTGTTCACAAAGTTAAACTAGGAGAAAATTTAACAACATTATATATCTAAGATAATTAATTAATTGGCACTTTAGGGCCATTGCAAATGGCATTGATTCTTATTTTGCTACACTTCTGCTCCCTAAGTGTTTATTGTAATGCAAGTTCTAGACAAAGTCAACTTGAATATTAGCTTCGTTATTCTAATTATAACAAACCACCCGAACTCAAACTCGTTGGTCCTTTTAATCAAAATTGAGAGGTTGGTAGCTATTGTCTTATGATTATTATTAAGTGTATCACATATAAGAATGTTCATCATTTCAGAGGTTACTTCTTCACCAAAAGAACTCAATTGTTATATACTGTATCAAAATTAAAATATTGTTCTGCACAGAAAATTTAAAATGCATGCTTCAATATAAAGCATGTTATAAGTCCTGTCATTATATTATATCAGTATATATTCTAGACAGTTGGCAATCTTTGTCAACCTATTAGTTTGAGTCAACTCTAAAATTAAAATACATCAATTTCAAATTGACCTTTTTCTACCATCCACCCGAGTGTCTTGTTGCTTTCTCTCTGCATTCTTCATCTTCATCTCCTTTTATTTATTGATTTTTGGAACACACTCTCATTTTCCATTATTTAAAGATACTATATCAGCACCATTAGTTTAGCGTGGGAAGAAAACTCTGTAATTATTTCAGTTTCACTATAATTTAAAGTGTTAATATTTTTTTCTTTCTTACCCTCATGTTAGGAACTTGTCAATTAACAAATACATATGCATCAGAAAGAAATGGCATACATAAAAGGTGTTAAATACTAAAAGTAATTTTGTTTATACAAAATTTGTTTAATAGAAATTAAATTAGTAGTATAAATATCATAAATTTACAATTTACAGTATGGCATGTTATATTAAGCGTATAATATGCAAATACTAATAATATATTACTTTTGTATATCAACAGAAATATTGACTTTGAATGTGATGTATCATATTGCTATCATATAAACCTGTAATCTATATAATAATAGTTTACTTTCTGTTAGATACACATATATTAATGAAAATAAATTAAATAATTAACCATTAATATATATGACGATTTTTTTCTTTCTACAATAACCATAAGCTAGCGTCTATTAAATAAGTTTCTAATGGAGAATAATGCTATGCCCAAAATAATAATATTTTCAATTAATAAAAACTAAAGTAATTACAAAACTTTCTTAGGAATCAAAATGATCGATAATACTTAATAATGTTTCCAGTTATTTTCAACAAAACTAGTTGAAGTTTTTTTTTTTTTTTTTGACATAGTTGAAAGTTTGTTTGTTTGTTTTTTAAGAAAAATTAGTTGAAAGTTATTAAGCTAGTCTATTGACTAGGATATGTTCGATAAAATACCAGTTTTAAAGGATAAAATACTAGTAACTGTTAATCTAACTAATAAAGGTAAAATGCTTAAGAACGAAAAATTATGTTACTTCGAAGGTGTTAGGGTGAGGATTAATCTCAACCATCGATAAATTTTCCTAATTAAAATATTTTGATCAATTAAGGTTATTTCAAATCAATTATTATATTTTAGTTAGGAGAATTAATCAAAATATTTTATTTAGGAGACTCAGAAGTCAAAAGCCACGAAAGAAGCTTAAACCAATTCTATAAATTGAAAAACTTTTCAATTTTGGCGGGTCTTCAAGTTTTTTTCCCCATGATATTGAAGGGGGAAAACCGGAAAAGGGTGGATTGTGATAATTCAATAGAGGATAATATAATTTAATTAAGTCAGAATGTGATTGATTTGATTGTCAGTAGATTTATTGCATAAAATGTTAAGATGTTAGACAAAAAGAAAAATCAAAACAACTTAACTTGTCGGCAGGGAAGATTAATGTTGTTTGGTAACAACATTAATAAAAATGAGAAATATAATCATTTTTAATAATTTCGGAAGGAAACCTATAAATGATTTTCAAAAAATTATTTTCAAATTATTTTTAAAAGTTATTTACAGAATTAAATTTTTTCAAAGAATATTTAATGTAAACTTAAAAATATTTTTGATGTATATAAGTTAACGTTTTTTATTTTTTGTCCTTATAAGTTTATTTTTTTAATTTAATTCTTTTTAAAAATTTTATTTTTCTAATTTTAATCTTGTAAGCACAAACTTATAAGGATTATCCATGAAAAATTTATAACATTAAAATGATTAAAATTAAAAAATATAAACTTATAAGGACTAAGATGAATAAAAAAACTTACCGAAATCAAAATGAGAAAAACAAAAAAAAAAGCACTAATTTACAAAAAAACAAATAATTATCACATAGAGCCTATATCTAAGGCCCAATCAAGTCGAGAAACCCGGGCTTTGCTAGATGCACCAGGCATATTGTTTGTGCACCTAGCATTGAAATAAATTTTCAAAAATGCCCTTAAAGGTTTTTTGTTTTTACAAATTACATAATCCGTATACCTCGTACGGATTATATGATCCGTAAGTGTTTTTCTTTTAATTTTTTTTCAAAATATGTTTTTTAATCTATTAATAAATTATTTTTTTTAATAGTAAATATTTTTTATTTACAAAAAATATGTGGATTAAATAATTCGTATGAGTTATATCAAAATTAATTGTCACAAAATTTATTATTTAAATTTAGATGCATATTAAATATACATAAGAAATTTTAGTGTTATATATAGTAACATGATTTATTTTATAATATAATTGACTTATTAGTTCATTTGGTTAGAGTGTCGTGCTAATAACCTAAAAGTCACAGGTTTGACTCTTACTTGGACTATTAATTTTAAATTAATTCATAAAATATATTTTTGAAAAAAAAGATTTAGAAAAAAACATTTATGGATTAGCTAATCCATAAGCTTCATAGGGATCAGCTGATCTATAATCTTTTTATGGAAGGACAAAATGGGAAGATCACGAAATTGCTGGTGTATGTAGCAATGCCCGAGAAACCCACCTCCATAGAGCCCATAAATCTATTAAATATTTTTATGAATAAAAAATGGGCCCACGGCCCAAAAGAAACGAAATTACACAATGAGCATACGAGGGGTAGGGACCCCCGACATGTCAGCTACAAATGAAAGTGGTGCAGTTGTGATGTCTAAAGGATTCAATTTACATAATTAAAATTGGAGAGACCAAAATATCACAATTACTATAACTAAGAGATTAAAAGTATAACTAAACGTTATAAAAATCATGTACGAGAGAATAATTCCCCTTCTCCTCCATTTTAGCTTCTCCACTCCAGAATATTTTCATTGAAGTGCTGGTAAAGAATACTATATTAATTTCATTTACAACAATGTTCTTCGGTAAATGGAGAAAATATTCGTGCAGTGTAAAATGTCCATGTGGCTTGGGTTGGTTTCTGACAACAGAAAATCCATCTACAGTTGCAATGACCAATTTTCACTAAAGCCCAACAAAAGATCCAAGCAATCTCAACAATATTAATTTTAGCCATAATTTATTCGTTAAGAGTTTTTTTTTCTTTTTCTAAAATATATATTTTCCCAATAAATATTAAAAGTTAAGAATTCATTTCTAAAACTTTTAATATATTTTTTTCCTCATAAAATTAAAATGTATTATTTTTTAATTTAAAACTAGACTTAAATGAATATGAACTTAAGTGATATTTTTTATTTTAATTTTAAAATAAAATTTTTAAGGATTAAAAATTATCACAATTTGTGACAGTTAAAAATCCCATAAATTATAGATTTTTTTTATTTACAAATAACCCCTTTCTCCTAAACACCCTAATGCCTCCACCCATAACAACCACCAAACCCTTAAATCCCTAACCCCCAAATCAACTATAGACAAATTCAAAAAACAATTTAGGAATAAAAAATCGCAAATCCACCCTCACAACATATTTTAGTCTTTTTTTTCTGTGGCTTTTAGATAAATGATGATGCTTCTTTTTTTTTAAAATGATAAATGATGATGCTTATCATTTTAATCTTAATAAACTTTTAATAAATTTCATCTGACATTATTTTTTTAAAAGAAAAATCGTGTACTCTTTATACCAAATTAAGTAAAATTCTCATTTTGAGACTTGAAAAACTTCCGGAGTTTTTTTTTCCCCCAAGGATGATCGGTATTCAAATAGTCCATTCTGACTAATCTAACTTAAATTAGATATGATTATTATGTACATCAATTCCTTTTTCCTATTATATTTCTACATTGTTTAAAAATAATTCACCTACTTTGGTAACTTGGTATTTATATATATTTTCTCTTTCTGCTTAACCCCACTCCCAAATACCGATCACAATCAATAGTCAATGTATAATGAACATTTACCCAACTGAAACTTTTGTGCTGAATTTGCTTTTCTTCGTGCTATGAGTAATTTTCCACTTTTACTTTTTTTTAATGTAAATTTTCCACTTTTACTTGATCATTGTAAAAGTGTTACGAAAATACAATATTTAATTTGTTATTCACATCTTCACTTGCATCTTCCTTTTTCGTATGCAGTCCTCTAACTTTTCCTTTTTAAATATTTTTAGGAATAATAGATATTATATGTGTTTGTATGCTATATAGGTGTTTTTTATTTTTAGGAAAATAATATTTATTCTTATTATATTTAGTATATGTCAAATCTAATGCAACTATGAATATTGATAATTATTTGCCACATTTGACTTATATTTTATTTTCAATTTAAGTTCCATTGACTTCTAACATATTACTCAGAAGGCCGCCTTTTATTATCTAACAACTACGAACTTTATGAATTTCATATGCTGTGACAAAGCGACCTCCAAAACATAATATTAGAAAAACATTGGAATTTATTTAAGATATGATTAGGAGTTAGATTTTAAGAAAAGCGAGGGGAGACAAATTTTTCATTATTTTTTTTAAATCAAATAAATTTAATGTGTCAATTTTTTTGTTTCTTTTTTTAAAAAGCATTACATTTTTTAAAGGGTTTTTTTTTAAAAAAATAATGAGAGACTTATAACAACAACAAAAAAATATCTTCTCCTCTCTTTTCGAAACCTAACTATACTGCTATATTAGTTTACTGATAAGAGAAATACTACTATACTAATTTAAAGTTACTCTTCTACATAAAGAAAAGTAAATCTTTGTTAAATTAAAAACAACTGTATTAATTTTTCAATAAAAAAAACGAATTAACATGCACCCATGTGCCAAATCACTGATAGTAAAAATAAAAGATAAAATTATAACAAAAAAAAATACACCATGGTTACAAATTACAAGCAAGAACTATAACAGCAAAATTTAAAGATCAAAAGCACAACAGTTCTTATAGATATAATTATGAAACTCATTGATTGCAATCCAATCCAATCCAATCATCCAACAAAGCTTTATATCCTTAATGTTCCAATTAATTCTCTTAATTTCCTTATTTCCTCCACACGAAAAGCAAATCTACTACAAATTCAGCAAAGCCTCTTCTCATTTCATTGTTCTTCTTTCCTCTCTCTTCATTGTTCTTCCTCTTCTTCCTCATGATCTTCACCTTAAATTTACTCAAGCTTGTGACCACGAAAGACCCTTTGGATTTCTCTGTGGAATCAACTTTGTGTGGTACCATATCATGATGAGTGAATCTTGTGATGATGGACATTGATGATTCATGTGAAGAAGGGAATGCCATTAGATGCCGATCAATGATGTGATCAAGAGAGACTAATTCATATGAATCATATAAAGGACTACCACAATCCCATATTGGCATTGCTTTTTCTTCTTGATCTTCTTCTATCTCATTTGCTTTTCCCTTCGGTGTTGGTGAATTCATGATCATGGCTTGATTTCCCTTCGATGCTAGCTTGTTCTTCTTTTCCACGTGATTTCAAGTTGTAGTCTTGGTTAACCTTAGATTGGTTTCGACGGAGTTTCCTATATATAAACTTCAACATCTCTGAGCATTTTGTTTGCTAAAGTTTTTGCAACCCATCATCACAATTTGGGTATAATTTGGGAGTTACATGTATGTACGATTATAATAATTGAAATGAAAGATTAAATAATGCAAATGGTTGTATTTATTCTCGCAAGTTTGTTGAGGAAAATGACAAAAACTAAGTAGATTGAAATGTGAGTCACAATGATAGGTAACGCGAGTGTCATGTGCACCACTCGATCTATCTATGCATGCCTTTCAAGACTCCCCAACCCAAGTGTAATAAAAGCATCTTTGTACCATCAATCACGTTAATGAATTGAGGTAAAATTGTTACTATTTTATTAAAGGTTTTGGGATTTAAGTTTTGTATATGTAAATGTTTTAAATATTTAGATTTTTTAAAAGTATTTTTTTGTTGCTTATAATAGTTTTAACCGGTTCAAATTTGATTTTTTTTTTCTGAAAGATACATGTGATTAAAAAAACTATTTGGAAGTTTTAGTTTTTTCTTTTCCTTCTTTTATTTGTTGTTTTTTTTTGTGTGGAAATTTCACTGCTTCTTACCATGTTCCTTTGGTTGGTAACTTAAATCCTCAAGAGAAATAAATAGAAAACGCATGGATAATCATCATACATTGCATGCGAGTTTGATCTTCACGTGTCACGAATCTTATCATAAAAAAAATTGAAAACTAAATAATTATCATGTAAGAATTCATTAATATTCAGATATTACATTGAAAGTTTAAGATTCAAGGATTTAGGTACACGCATATTTACTTTTATTTAGAATATAATTTGGAAAGTGAAATTTTCCCTCTTTTCACTTTCATTTTTTTCTATTCTTTCAATGAAATATTCTTAATATTTTTTTTCTTCTCTCTCTTTTAGATTTAGATGTGCATGCATTTACTATTTCAACTAGCCAAAAAAATTGTCTTTCAATCATAGAGCTTTGTCCACCTATAGTAATTTTATATATACCATTCGAGCATTGTTTTTTATGAATGATACTTATTTATATATTTGGTCTTCTTAATAGTCTATATATCCCTTTCGATCTACTCTCTTTCATTTCAATTTCTAAATTTCCAATATTGTTAAAAATTAAAAATAACTTTATATTACAAAATATTGGTTTATTGTGAATTTTAATTATATAAAAATGAATATTTGTAGATCAGGTACTGATACTGATACACAGTGAATGGTATAGTACATAAGCATTTATCATAATCTGTATTGCTTCCAATTCCGTGATCTTAACGTTTCAGGGAAAAAAATATACAAGGTTCTGCACTCCTGCTGTCTTTGAGGGGGGAAAAATCAGATGACTCCTAGAGTCCTAGTAAATCCCTTCGTCCTTTAGGTACAAATGGAAGGAACTGTCACACAAACTAGATAATGTGAAAATTAATAGCATGTTTAGTTTTTACTCCAATTTATTGGGCATGAATTTCAAGATTAAATCTAATGATATGTACTGCAATCTAATTGTAAAAGGATTAGTGAGAATGCTTTTACAAAACTTTATTTTGTCATTAACGTCTATTTACAATGAATATATAAACATGCATTAACTCATGGATCGATAAAATATTGAAAATCACACGCTTTCCACAAAAAAATATATAAACATTATACCAAAAAGCAGATGTAAGTGTGTATGTCCAAATCCATATATATTATTTAAAAAATAATTTGTTTAACTATTTTTACTTAAAATATCTCTAATGAGAATTAGAGATGAGGTTCTTAAATTTAAGAGTTAATTTTTATGCAATATTGGAGCCATTGACGTGATAATTCTTTTATAAACAACCATTGTTTATATAAGTAAACTGTAAGATTCAATTTAAGTTCTTAAAAAATACATCTTTCAAAAAAAACTTGTTAAAAATCTTAAATCTCATGATATTGTAATACCAACTAAAAATGAGGTAAACAACTAACTAGTGTTGCAACAATGGAAATGCTTTTCCTTGTTGTATATAAATATGCTAATTTGTTTAAATATTACTCTAGTTCTTTGAAATTTCTTATTTAACTAAAATTTCGTTAACAAGTGAAATGAAAACATATGATGGGAATAGGACTAGACATAGTTTGAGAAGTGCTTTGGGTTTTCAAGCATCCATAATCCACGTCTATGCCAATGCCAATATGCCATGATGTTTATCTTTTGCCTTTTTAGGTTAATATAGGGTACATTGCCATCCACCATTCAAATAGCGACTTCCACACAATTCAAACAGTGAATTTTCTCATGGGAATTCACTAAAATGGAAACAAACAAGGGCTAATTCCATATTGATATGTACCAGTACCAAAACAAAATCATGCCAACGAAGTTGTCAAATAAAATTAGACTTCTCATATATATCCTACATCATATAGGAAATGATAATAGATAACCAAAGTGAGATATTTATATCACAATTTTATGTGAAAGATACACTGATTTTCTGCTACAAATGTGAAAGAGATATGGACCATATTTGCATAGATGGGATGAATTGAGCTAAATATGGGTAAACTATATATGAGGATGTGTGTTTGATGCAATGAACAGTGGAAGAATCAAATGAAAGATGATAAAAATGACCCATTGCATGAATAAGCATCGATATTTGGTTAATTAAGGACCATAATCTAACCATATACCCGAAGTTAGGAATGAGTTCCCACGCCATTGATTGAATGAGAGACTAAAGTTGTCCTGCCCATAGGACAGAGATCCTTTTATAGTTTTTTTCCCATCCAATAGGGTCAGCCCATAGCTTAGATGACTAGCATAATAAAAATATATATTTCTTTTTAAAAAAGTTATTGTAAGTAGTTATATCATCATTGATTGTTAAGTATATGATCAACTTACGTGGTTATTTTAGCTTAATAGATGATTTTGAGTGTTAGATATATAATTATGTTAAATTCTTGAAGAGAGAGTTTTATCGTTTTAACAAATTCGAGTGCAATTGTTTTTCGTAAAAAGATACTTGTGGTTCGTAAAAAAAATATGCCATCATTTTTTAGAGTTAATTTAAGTTTTTAGTTCCTTAATTTTTTTTATTATAATTTTTAGTCTCTCAAAATATTTTTGGTAACTTCTAGTCTTTCATTAATTTTTCACCATCATTTATAGTCCTTATAAAACTTTTTGTCCATTTTTTCTGTCTCATTTATTTTTATTGCTAAAAAATAATCTCAATTATAAAATAAATAAGAGACTAAAATTTGACAAAATAAAAACTAATTTTGAGCAATAAAAATAAATAATGTACTAAAAATAGGAAAATAAATTTAGAAAGACTAAAATTGCTAACAAAAAATTAACAAAGAATTAAAATTTATATAAAAAAAATTGAGGGACTAAAAATTAAAATTTTAAAAAGTTGAGGAACTAAAAATTAAATTAACTTTTTTTTTACATACCATGTTAATTATTAAGTGGTTGCTTGTAACAATTTTGACTTGCACTCTCACTTATTGTTTTATTATCAGATTTATTAGGCCAAATGATTATTAATTTGAAAATTGCAAGGTTAAAAATTGCAAATGAGAGTAAGTGCACGACAATATATTATGCTTACATCATGACATGTGAAACTAGTAGTTTTTGTTATCATGTTTGAGCATATGCAATGTTTGTTCTTTCCTTTTATTTTTTTGTCCTACTCTTTAACTTGGAATTGGAAATGACACATGATATTATACCAAGAATCTCATCGAAGCGTTGCTTTTCTATTTTGGTCCTCCTTCATTATATTAGTTGAAAATTGAAAAGTGTAAAATAATAGAAAATAATAAAATAATAATTTATTTAAAAAGGTAATTAAGAAATTGGATAAATACATTAAAAATAAAAATAAAAGAAAATATAAAAAGTTAGAAGCTAGCATTTAAAAAAATGCTACTTCATCTATCATTATCTTTTAGCATTTTGTTTAAAACGTTAATTGAAATAGTATTTTTTAAAACATTAGCTTCTAATTTTTTATATTTTCTTTCTTTTTATTTTTAATGTATTTATCAAATTTTTTGTTTACCTTTTTTAAATAAATTAAGATTTAATTTTTTTTACTCATTCATATGTTTGTCATCTTATTTTTTTTCCTCCAACATGCAAACTCCCTTATTTTATTTCACAATGTGCACATTAACATTTTTCTCTCTGAGTAATGGTATTTTTAATTTTTTTTCACTCCCCATATAATATTTTGATAGGTTCTTTATACAATATTTTAATTGTGAAATTCCTCGATATAAATGAATAAAAAAGAAAAAGAAAAACAATAAAAAAGAAACATTGGGGTTGATTATTTTATTTTTTATATTATGTTTTGGATATTTTTATATTACATTCTTAATTTTATGATTATATTATTTATTTTATTAATTTAACATTATAAATCAAGACATTAATAATGATAGATGATGTGTTTATTTCTTTTTGTTATTATATTTTATATTTTTTTTTGTATTACAATATTTATTTTAACCATTGTATCACTTATAATATTTAATTTATTATTTCAACAGTATACTTTTTTTTAATAATTTTATATTAGATGATTTGGTTTAACTATTATATTAATTAACATAATAAAAATATAATGTATACCTATGTATATTTTTTTATATTATTTTAAACTTGATTAATAATATTTTAAGAAATAATATAAAATTAATAATAAAATACTTAACATGAAAAAATATAAATATATTTATTTATGTTATTTTACACTTTTCAATTATTTTAACCATTAGTCTTATGAAATACTTTTAATTTAATAAATTAATTTATTAATTTTTAACTAACCACCTCAGTACTTCTTAGTATCCATTAACTTTTTAACTCATTTTCTCATACATATCCGAACAAACATAGTAACCCAATCCAATCTCCCAAAACAAAGAATATGGAGTTGCTAGAAAGTACATAGAATAATATCTGGAGCACACCATCCAGATTGTTTATAATGTTAATCTGATTAACATAAAGTTAAATAGGGGACCGTAAACTTTTTGCCTTGGCCCCTATACACAGCAACATGGACCACTATCTCATATATATATATTTTTTAAAATAATAATCTTTTGCAGGTAAATTAAAAACTAAAAAAAACTTAAACTTTAAAAAATTGGTGGTATATTAACAAATGACAATTACACCCAAGTGGTGGCAGAAGATCCAAATCCTTTCATTTCATTTTAGAAATTATGAAAACATTTTTTCTTTCCGATCTTCAATACAGAATTTAATTATATTTAAAGTTCATTTCTCTAAAAATATATTATATTGTGATCAAACTTAAATCTTTTCTGTATATTATTAATTTAGCTGCATTTGCTAAATTGAAAACATTTTTTGTTTGTTTGTGAAGGAAAGCTTTACTCAATTGGCGTAATGATTAGAAGTACCTTCGTTCAGTGCCTAGGATTAGGAGGAGGTCACATGTATGAGTGGTGAAATCAATATGTAGAAAAAGTAAAGTTTAATTAATTATTTACTCTTTATTATTGCATCAACTTAATTTTCCGTTTTAATTCCTATACCTAAGATTTTTTTATTTTAATTTTATATGAACAATTTTTTTATGCTTTAGTTCTTGTGTTTTTATTTTATAACGGGTTTTTGCCAGAAAACTAATAACATGAACTAGAAAAAAGTTACTCTTATATATCTAAATATTTTTTTAGATATAGAAACTAAATTAAAAAAGGTGGCACATATACAGGAATCGAATAATTAATTAAATCTATATATATATATATATATATATATATATATATATATATATATATATATATATATATATATATATATATTAGAATGGATCTTGATGAATTCAACTATTCTCTGAACCTTGCCGTGGCAATTTTTTATGTGTTCATATTCATACACTTAGAAAGACAACCACAACTGTACAAAAGGCACCACTATCTTCCTTCCTTCATTGTGAGATCCACCCAACTGCTTTTTGGCACTGGATTCATACACTTTTTTGTCTTCTAATCACATTAAAGAAGTCCTAGTCACGTGAAAGGTACAGTGATGATGATGATGGAGAAAGCTTATTTGTCCTTAGTTTTAATCAATCGCCACGTGTTACTGTGGGGGATCTTGATTGGTGTATTAATAGTCTTATCAGTGTTAAGTGACAATTAAAGTCCACCAATGAGTGAGAAAATATTCTACACTTTGTCTCGGCAAGCACTTTTGACCCTCCACTATTTATCCTCCAATCTTTGGTTAGGATAAAAGAGTTGGAAAGCGCATTTGCACATAAAATAATATTTTCTTTTAATCCCATATTTAAGGGCAATAAGCATATTCTTCAGAGAGGAAATGTATGATACATGAATATACCAAAATTCCAACATAGGTCCTATAGGATAATTTGGAAGATCACCATCAAACATACAAAAGTCGGGGATTGTGATTATAATTATAATGGGAAGTAAAATAAAGTATCCACATCCCATGTCAAGGATTTGGAATTTTGGAGTAGGTGCTATTAAACCATAAACCATTTTAATTTCTAATGTCCAAAATACTTTATGAGAAACTAGAACCATCTAAAAAAACAATTTAATTCCATAACTAATGTCAAATTTGTTCTAATGTGATGAGTTTAACCGGTGTCATATGCAGCTTACTAAACCATTTTTAATTAGAATAATTTCCTACCCTTCTTTTTGTCTATGTTTTGCACATAGGGTACATATTCATATGATCATTCACCTTTATTCCCGACAACAATGGCCTTTAGCTCCAACATTATTAAAACACTCGAGATTTCAGTTCCAACCGAACACGTGGATTTCAATCCATTGCTTATTATATTGTAAAAGGGTGCAAGAGGAGGTGATAATAAAGGTGACAAGGGTGTGCTTGGACTGTATCAGGCAGAGCATAAAGAATTAAGCATGGGAAGAAAAGTAGAAAAACAAGGCAAACTTTTTATTCAACTGAGAAATTAAGGAAAACTATATATATATATATATAGAAAAAGAGAGAGAGATAGCTATTCTTCCTAAACTTTATTCAATTGAAGGCAGTGCTGAGATAGCTCTTGACAACATTTTCATTCAATATTTGCAACACTTTGGTGTTTGTAGGGCCTACACATCTTGGTGTCTTGAACTGGCTCACAGCAGCTCCTAGTGCAAGGGAGTGCTCAAGTATCTTCTGGAATGTTCCTCTACGAACAAGTCGGAGCTCGAGGGCCCCGATGCAGTTGACTTTGCGAGAGCTGGTGTAACCAGCATCAACAAAAGACTTGTCCATTCCGTTGCAGCATCCACCAAGCACTTCTTCACTTGCTTCACCACTTATTTCCCAGAAGATTACATAGTGTCCTGGCTCCTTTGACAAATCTATGTGGCTAGTGTAGTCAACAACTTCCAATTTCTCCTCTGCCAACAATTCTGATGCTGCTTCCACAGCCAACTGCAGATCTTTCTCTGTGTTCTTGTCTATGTTGATGGTTAGAAGAAGGTTGCTACGCCGAACAAACTTTATTTCTGGAGCTGAATTATGGAACCCCATAACCTTGACCACATCACCTAGCCGGTACCTGTACAAGCCTGCAAATTAGGCCAAGTTATAACATTAATGATTAGTATAGACTAGCAAGACTCTTGGAATTTTGTTATGTATCATATAATATTAGTACTGTGCAAAAATATTGTGTGCATTGTACTACCAGTTTCAGCTGTTAAGACTCCGGTAAAGTACTTTCAAAATTTTGCTGTGAAGAAAATTTATAACATGAATATAGAGGAGAAAGTATCACGAGACAAGAAATTGACATGCTTACAAATCATATATGAGAATGTTTCCTCTGAAGATGGATAACAGGTCAAATAGTAGAGGAAGCTAGAAGGAAACTGAGAAAAACTAAAAATGATATTACAATCGAAAATTATAGAGTTCTTTGATTTATGTGTCAATTCTATTTAGTAGGGGGAAAAAACATGGTTTTATTGTGATAACATAAAACTCTTTTAAGTTGAAAAGAAAAAGAAGAGAATGCAGCCAAAGTTTAAAAGAAAGCGATATAAGCATAATCTGTATGACCAATTGCATGTAAAAACAAAAAAAAACGACATGCCGATAAGTCCAGGTACAGTGAGTTGCACGAAACAAGGGCTAGTAAATCCAAAATTTGTTGCCAGCAGCTAAGAATAGACCTGTCTAGGAATGGTACATACATTAATGTGATTAGGTAGGTAGGTACTATGTTCCTTTGGAAATCACTAGGAATTTTTTTTTCCTTAAAGTTGGTCCCATTCAGGTCATGTCACCAAGCATAAAAAGAAAAGTTAACCACTTAACTTAACCCCTCTCCCTCCCAGAAGGAAAATATAAAATAAAAAAATGAAAATTAAAAAAGCATTAATTTGTCAAGTAATAATTAATGAGTTTCTAAAAAAACAATATGCCAATATCAAAGTTTCCAATTGTGACAAAAAGAAAGAAGGGTGGTTTTGATTAATTGATTCTTAGTCCTGATTCATTAATGTTCATAGAAAAAAAAACATCTAGGTAAGACTTAAGAGTTGAATACCTGCTGGATTGGTGACGACAATCTCATATTCTTCACCAATTTTCACCTCAGTGAGCCCCACAGGCTTAGCTTCCATACAAAGGAAACTAGAATCTCCCTTAGCTCCTTCTAGCTCTCTCAGAGGGATGAATTCAAAGTAGCCAATTTGAGGAAGCACAGTGTAGGTGGCCAATTCAGGTGGCACTGTTGGTTTCACATTTGTTCCTATCCACCCTTCAGAAGATCCATAGTCAGAAGTCAACAAAGGCAACTCTCCACCATAATGCCTCAATTTTTTCAAATAAGGTTCCATTGACCCAGTCATGATGCCATGAACATACTTAACATTGGGGAAAAGCTCTGGTATTAGGCCATACCAGTTGCTAAGCCCCATGCACTTGCTGTGGATCAAATTGGCTAGTTCAGGGTCAGGTTTTAGGAGCTTAGACATTGCTGCCCTAACGGAGGGCACTGTAACCTTGCTGTTAAGGACACCTTCCTTGATATCAACACAAAGCTCCTCCCAAACTTGCTCAAAAGTCCTGAAAGCATAGACAATGCTGTGTGCAAATGTGGAAGACACCAACTGAACTTCTTCCCTGAAGATTAGGCCACACAAGAGGTGGCAGTACAAGGATTGGTGAAAATCAGGACCAAATATGACTTCATCAGGGCTGCAAAATGGGGACTGAGTCGTCTTCATCGCATGCCGGAAACCTGGGTTTCGGAACACATTGGTTGTGGCAGTTCCTGCTAGCACACCCCCTTTGGTTTTGAACTGCTTGCTGCTGTAGATAAAGCCCAAGGCCTTGCCGCCGTTTATGGGAAATTCCCTACATAATAATGGAAATTTGTGTCAGTTTGCCAATTCCAACAAGCTTGAAAAATGAAAAAAAATCACTTTGAATTTGAATTAGGAGATATAAAGTCGATTGTATGGTTAATATAGAAGGAAAGAAAGGAAAGGGCACGGGTTCAATCCCTCTCGGTTAGCAAAAACTAACAATTAATAGTTGCCGGAAAAAAAAAACTGTGAATTTGAATTATAAATACCTGTTTCTGAAGGCAAAAGAGGTGTGGTATATCTGCAATGTGGTGTCAAACAGTTTATCATTCCATGGTACATATTTTGGCTTTCCCTGAGTGGTCCCAGAACTGCAAGAATACCATTTTTTTTTACCCTTTTCAGAATCTGAATTGCAAATTCAACAACTTAAATGAAACAAAAAACACGAGTCAAGTAGTCTGAGTGTGTCTGACTGACCTCAAAGACATGGTTGTGATCGGTTTGCCAGTGAGAACAGAAGAAAAATCACCATCAAGTATTCTATTGATATAAGGCTCTAAATCTTTGTGAGTAACAAGTGGAACAAAGGCCTTGAAGCTCTCAGGATCAGTCCTCCCATTCAACCCCAAATTCAGCAAGTACTCAGCAGAAGCATTATCTTCCAAAATCCTCTTCAGGGTTTCCTTTTGAATCCTCTCAGCATCCTTTGTCACCCTCTCAAATTCCTCCATCACCCTCTCTATGTTAAATTCTTCAACTTTCTCCAACATCTTCACAAGTCCTTAAAAAAAGAAGAAGAAGAAGAAAAAGTACTCAGTTATATATAGAGGAGTAATAAGAATTGAGTTATGACTCATTATTATTTCCCTGTAACCTCCATAAATGTTAATCATAAACAACAAAGAAAAAGGGGGGGAATGATTGATTAACATAAAGAAATAATTCTGAAAAAGCCAAATAGCATGAATAAGATTATATTGCATTACAGAAGCAAAATATGGATAAAGCCAAAACTGCACCGTTCAATTAAGGTTTTTTTTATATATTTATTTGACTTAATATCGTAATTAGTATTTTTTTTTCTCTGGTGTTGTGATCTTCCCTCCTTTGTTTTGCTGGCAATAGGACCCAGATGAATAAATACCAAAAATTAAATGTCAGAAACAGGACAAATGCACATTCAAAGGGTGCTCTGAACCATTAGAAAGGCCAAAAACAAAAGGCAAACGTTAAAACCAGTCGAAAACGATGTAGAAAACGAAAGAAAGGAACCAAATTATGAAAGCCAGAAAACAGAAACAACAAAGCCAGGAATAGAAATCAGAGAGAGAGAGAGAGAGAGAGAATTATGAGCTTTGATCTTTGGCTTTTCCTTGGTTTATTCAAGTTAACTAAACTATTCCAAAGAAGATCTGTTCCAAGCACCAATACGAAAATTGAAAAAATTGTGAAGCAGAGAAATAAAGCTGAGAGAAATATCGAGAAGCAAAGACAGAAAATTCAATAAACGGATGTAACTTTAAGTCACCACAAAACTGTAAGAACACAAAAAAGAAAAAGAAAAAAGTAAAATCAAAAAAGTCAAAGGGAACCAAAAAGTAGTAGAAGGGTAAAAGGACATAATAAAAGGTGGGGTGCCGTAAAGATTAGTTTTTGAAATACCCTTTGCAGTGAACGAGAAACTAACTGAATTGGATTAGAGACAGAGAGAGAGAGATCATTGAACCAGAAGACAACTCTGGGAACCAGAACTGAAGCCATATCATAAAGCTCTCACCAATCATAAGTGCAATATTTTAATGGAATATAAAAAAAAGAAAGATGTTAAAAAAAAACAAAAAAAACAAAATATAAAAGTCAACAAAAGCATGTCATGTCTGGTTCCAAATAAATAAATAAAAATATTCAAAACCTCATCTGGTTTTCTGGGACTTCCACAAACATGTCCTGTTAAACACCCCAGAAGCCGGTGGAAGTAACAGAAAAGTAAAAGTGAAAAAAATATATTAAAAAAATATGGATAAATCAACTATAGGGTAGGTCTATTCTCTATTGGTCTAGAATTTGAATAACTTGCATGAAACCATAGGTTGAAAACTTATAGATAAGAATAAGATTGTAGACAAGAAAATACTAGAAAATGAATATGAATATTTCTACCTAGGATGAGAATCTTGGTGTGTGAGAGAACGTAGCAATGTGTGATGTTTATGTTTAGTATGAGAAGAGAGAGAGAGTGAAGAGGTAATGGTTGGGTTCAATTGAGTTGAGTGTGATGAGGTCAGGATTCACCTCGGGGGTTGCAATTTATAGGCAGCATCCATTTCAGTTTGTGTTTGTCACAAAACATTTCTCATCCCACCAATTTGCCCATGGTTTCTGGACGGAATTACAACATAGTACTAGTCGGTTACTGTATTATTCATCATTCATTATTCATTATTCATCACAAACAATTCAAATCTTAATTTAGAAAACCTGCCTACACTTCCTTACCGGTCCTTTTCAAAAAACAAATATTTTTTTTGCCACTTATGGGAGTTTTTTTATAGTTTGAGATAATGTGTTTATTATTTTCAATGAATATATTCTGGTCTTTGCTGAATTTTTAATTTTTTTCCATATTGGTTTATCTGAAAGCAGAGGAAAATAATGAATGACATTAATCTTTTTTTTTTCTTGAAGATCTGAATGACATGAATGTTGGAGGTTAGTTCATGAAAGGGATAGCAAATAAGAAGAAATTAAAAATAGTATTGATAAATGTTTGTTTTAATACATTTCTTAATTTGTGTATTATGATTTTAATTTTTTGGTGAACTTGTATTTTTGGTCCTTTTAGTTGTCTTTAATTTCGATTTTGATCTCCCTTTAAATCTATTGACGTATTTAGTCCTCTAATTATGTTCAATCTCATTAATATAGTTTTCAAGTACAAATTTAGACTTTGACCATTATAAATGAATGTTGACCGTCACGTGTCACATACTGACTTGACAATGACGGTTACGTGTTAAGTTATAATTGAATGTTGACTCTATAAACGATAAAAATGTATTGTTGTTATCAACGTCCAATCAGAACGTGACATGTGACCGTCATCGTCCAATCAAAATGTGACACGTGATAGTCAACATTTCTCAGTAACAGTCAACCTCTAAATTTGAATTTGAGCACCACATTTATGAGATTAAGCATAATTGGAAGACTAAATGTGTCAATAATTTTAAGAGGAACCAAAATTAAAATTGAAGACAATTAAGGGGATCAAAAATACAATTTTGTCTAATTTTTTTATCATATATATTTTAAAAAGGCAAAAAAATATATATGTTTTATAGTATTCAATGAATCCACTTAATAATATGAATTGTTCATTGAATATACAAATAAATAATGTTGAAGTGAATCCAAATGAATAAATGATAATCTAAAAATATTGGCATGAGTGATTTCACACTTGAGTCTCTTAATTAAAATCTAAGTTTTGATTTTTAGCTTGAGTCTCTTAATTAAAATCGTTCATTGTGTTATGTAACTTTATTCTCAAAGTCTGAATTTTCACCCTTTATTCTTTTAAATTCTAACAATGAATAATAACATGCATATATTTTGTGTTATGTAACTTTTCATTCCTTCAAGCATTATTATTATTATTACCAACAATGGTGATGTTGATAAATTGTGGTTATGGTACTGGATGGTAACAAAAACATTAGTAGTTACAGTTATTTTTAATGTTCATTATTCATTCTTTTAAAATCAAATGATATATAATAAGATCTCATTTATTTTAATTTTTTTATCATTATTATCATTATTATTATCAACATGATCGATTATGACATTTTATGAGTCCATGACAAAACAATAGACATGGATCTTTTTGTACAAGTAAGATAAAATATATTTCATAAAAAAATAGGTACAATTTCATTGTGAAATAATTTTACTCTTTCAATTGTAACTCACCATACATAATAAATTTATTAATTTTTATGATAATTATCTTTAAAATCTTTATCAAATAATTTACAATTAAATAACTATATAAAATTATTTTATAATGTATAATATTTTTTTAGTCCCCTTTTAGTCAAGTGTAATGGGCAGTCCTCCTAAGAAACAACCCCAAGATCAATCTTGGTCATTAATACTAACATTGTTGTCCATATTATATTATTGTCATAGTCACAATTACTACTATGATTGGCATTCCTGTTATTACCTTCATCATCCATAACGACACACAAATATAATCATAAAGGTTTAAAATTAAGCCACAAATTTTTTTTAAGGTGTCATGTGATTATTGAACCAATTTAAATTTTGATAGTCTATTATATGATTATTTAATCCATTAAAATTTGCATGAATATAATTAAAGTAGCCCCAAAATTACTACTTTATTGCTTTTAAAGCTCTTATTTAAAAGTTTTAGTTTTAAAATGATTTAAAAAGAATCAAAATAAACTTAAATTATCGATATCGTTCATTCCAAACCAAACCAAGTTTGTTATAATTAAGTCTTCATACATTTAGCATGATAGCTAGCAACTCACTTCATTTATTAGTATCTCCCACGAAATCTATTGTACCACACGTAATAATTCACCTTAAAAAAAAAACTACACGTCATAATAGTAATAATTTAAAGTCGTTGTTTAGTATAATAAGAACACGCAGGTTAAGGGATCTGAATTCAACTAATGAGAATTGGGAAGTGTCAGAATTAATTAACGAATAAACTATAACCATTAAGTATTAACTTGGGACAACGTCTTTAACACTGCAAGTGAGAGTGGGGGGGAGTCTATGTTCCATCAATTACTTTTTGACAGGTTGTTAATTTTATAATAAAGTTTTTTTTATGGAAATATGGTTGCAAAGGAATATTTTGGTCTATCACCGAAAATTTTAAATTTCTTGGGAAAATCTGCTAACACTTATAGATGGATTTGTTCACTCCGAACACAATACTATTTTCATACACACCTATCAAGATTCCAACATGCGTAGTAATAAAGTATTTTTAGTGCTTGGCTTGCATCACCTATATATGGCTTTAATAATAATAGTTATATATGAAGCAATCACAAGTTTTGCACCTTAAAATGATGAATAATTTGCAAACTAGCTAATAAGTGGTTAACGTGTTGCATAGTAATCCCTGAAAAATCGGTTCCTGGTTTTTCCATCATCTGACAATGTGGTCGGAGTTGGAGGACCACCACATGCACACAACGAACTGAAGTACTGGAGTGTTCTTCATGTTGTAGTTGTTTGGGATCCCCCCAGGCCCCTACTAGTGCCTTCTATGTTCTGTCTCTTTAATTATCACACTCTCCCCTATGTTCGATATTTCTTCCCTTTTTTCTATATTTCGATTTTTGTGTTTCAGTTTTCCAAAATTTGTTTTTTTTTTTAATTGTACATATGGGTACCTTGAATTTGATATGCAAATAGATCTGGTTTGTTTTTCTTGGAATGAATTGATCTGATAAAGTATATGATTTGTTCATTAAGCTTATGTTGGAGTTTGATTTGTTTGTCTACTTTTTTTTTAATTCAGAAATATTATTTGTTAATTTTTGTTAACATGAGATCAACTTATCGTTATTTTTTCTTAATCACCTGACTAATCTTAATTTAATACAATGACTTTTTATTTAAGGATGGAATGACAGGGACAGATCTGGAAATATTTTTTTAGTGGAGAAGAAAAAGACAAGTTTATAATATTTTGAAAGAAAAAATATCAATTTTAAGTTTTTATAAAATATATAATCTCATGGTATAAGAGTTTAAATTATTTAAACTTTTAGAAATTATATTGGGTCAGTCTGTGTGTTTAAAAGATAAAGTGATAAAACTAATATAAATTTATTATCTTTTTTTATGTCTTATAATTTTTTATATTTATTTATAAAAACAGTTTCATATCACGCTGGTAACATCTATTTTTTTATGGAAGTAATTTTTTTATCAAAAAAAAAATCTTAATGGAGGTGATTGTCCCTATAATGCTTAAGATGAATCATTAGGTATCTGTTTTATTCAATAATTTATAAAATACAATTTATTATTAAATGGTATAATAACAAAATTAAACAGGTATTCTAGTTAAATTTTATTAATTTTAGCGTGAAACGATCAAACAAAACTTTTAGAAACCACTTTTCTTGTGTGAACCAAACACTCCAATTAATTAATTTGTACTGAAAAGACTTAATAAATTACAAAGATATGTATTATCAAAGCATAGTAGAGAATACAAGAGAGGCTTTAACATACACGCAAAGAATTAATGATTTCAGCGATGAAGGTGTTTCTGTTTCCCTCAATGGAAAGTTCTTGCTTATGAATAAACTCCAACTAAAAAAAACTAGCCTTAATACCAGACCTTAATTGAAAATTAGTATCATATTAAAAAATATAAAATAAAATTTCATAAAACAAAAAATGCCGTCGACAAGGCAAGCGTATATTCTTAGACAATATAAATACATTTAAACAAAGCTGGAAATAATTTATCCCACGAGCATATTGTCTGTTAATTAATAGAGAGATCAAGAGAGCCTGGGAACGGCATTCAAATATGATAATCTGCAAAATGACGATTTTAATAAAGAGAAGGAATTCATGAGTCTTAGGCACTCTCTTTAATTAATAAACTTTGTTAGAATACGAATTTATAAATTTAATAATTAAATCAAGAGATACAATTAATCTTGATGTCCATCTTCTTATATATTACCTTTTTTTTATAATAAATTGAATAATTACAAATATATAATCATATAATTGATATTTACTTATTTTAAAAAATATATATATTATACATTAACAGTAAAGTTTGATGACGTATAAAATAATTTTAAATTATATGAAATTTTGAACATTGAGTTCATTTATTAAAAACTCTCAAACTAATGATTAAATTATTGAAATTTAATGTCTAAAGTAAGGTTGTTAAGTGAGGTGAGATAAAATTTTCTCTTAGAAACAATGCCTTCCCTTTAATAAAATAGCATTTCTCATTCACCTAGGGGGGGGGGGGGGGGGGGGGGGGGGGAACACCACTTCTCATTTCCAGAATATTGGACCACTAGACAAAATTAGTACGATTTCTTGTTCATTTCTACTACATTGTTTTGTTTACAATAGGAAATTGTTCCTTCCATATTATAATTATCCACTTTCATTATCTGATAATAATTTACTTGATATTTAAATGAAAGTTGGATTTCGAATTAGAAGACTAGAAAATGATAAAATCCACCGAACCATGCTGATGACTCTATCAAGACTAAAAGTTAACTTTGTATAAGTTGTCGACAATAATTTTCTCTCTTTTTTTTTTCCTGAACGTTTCACTTTCATGAAAAAAACAATTTATTTCGGTAAAGGAAAAAACCATCGGAATGGGGTCACTGAATAAGCAATCAATAATTAATGCTACTTGCCAAGAGCTTCACAATCCATGATTAAATAAAATCATAGTAATTTGTTAGGTATAGATTTATATAAGAAATTAGACACTAAAGACAAATGGATTGTCAGCAGGTGGCTAAATGGCGACCATTTTTATGCCTTGGCCATGTGATTTTTACATTTCGATACAAAGAAAAGTTGAAGGATAAAACATAATAACTAAGATCTTCAAAGAGATCATCACAAGAATTGAGGTTTTCTTCTATATAAAAATGTAAGTTACAAAAAAATAAATGGTGTACAATAGAGGGAAATATAGCATAGCTAGGGCAGCTACAGTTACAAACATGCCTACGAAACTGTGAGATTGTGGCAGTCTTATCCCTACAATTCTTCATTAGCTAGGTTAAATTCTTAGCCAAAGGTAATAACCTGTTCAAAGCAGTCAAAGGATCATTTGATAGGGCTCCTCGTGGTTCTCACTCATCCCTGAGCAATCTTACCAATCCATAAACAAAATTGTTAATTTTTGTTTATTGTATAGTACTAATTAATATGTTGGCTAATGAAAAAGTGATCAAGCAATCAGCAGGAGTATGAGTTGCTTCAACCTAAAAAGTTCAGAATCCATTCTTATTCTTGATGATTATTAATTTATTGGCACAAGTAAATAATCGATCGAGTTTCACCAATAATTGATTTAGAATTTTATTTTTCTAGGACAGTTAATTATTTAGTCATCAATCTAAAATCCCTACGTTTTTTTTTAACTTTTGAAATTCTTAACAAGTCATATTGTAGATTAGTGGCACTATAATTAATGTAAATAATATTTTATAAATCGATTATTAGTATCATTGATATTGCCCGTAAGGGATGTTATTATTGTTTATTATTATGTAGGAAATTTAATCTTACATTAAGTTTTTATTTCTCTTGAATTTGAGTTTGGTAAAATTGAGCAATCCACAAGTTATATTTATAAACTCTCCTAAATTATAAGATAAATCTGAATAAATTATAAATAATTTCTTTCAAATGCACTCTTGATCTTCTGTGGTTGAATTGAATCAGTTATTCATTTTTTTCAGAGACAACACGTGTTGGATAAAATATCAAACAACTATTTTTTTTAAAAAAAACTCATAAAGTATTAAATATCTCATTATACGTCAACAAATTAAGGAGGTGTAAATTATAAATCAATTTAATTAAGTCTAAATTTTTAAAATTATCTATATTGGATAAATTTAATTTAATTTAATCTATATTAAAAATGTTTAAAAAATCAGGAAAGAAAAGCTCGTAAGGCATTAAACAGGGTAATTTCTAATAAGTGAGACTTAAATATTTTTTTTAAAATTATTCATAAGTTAATCATGTTTCAAAAGTTAGTACACACTTTGCAATATGAAAATAAATTTAAGATTTTAAAATCCGTTTACAATAAATCTTATTCTAAGGAAAGAGAGACTGAAACTCTAAGTCCATACATTAATGTTAATTGGTACTATGATATCTATAGGTGGGCCCAAAGACCAACTTTGATGCAGAAAGTTGAGACCAACGATGCAAAACCGGCGGGGATAAACTTGTATTTTAGTCGATTTAGGTTTTAATAATTTTTTCCTTCAAGTTAAAGAAAGTGTTGATCAATCAACGATCAACATTTTTCATTATTGAAATTAAGATATGATTATTAGAAAGTTGTTCTAATGCAAATTGTCGTTTAATTTATTATGTTCCAAAGGAGTGTCATGTCTTACTTAAAATTTCCATACGAGTGTCTGTTTACTTTCTCGAGCTTTTATTTTTCTTCTTCTTTCTTATATTCACTAAACATCTGGTTTGAATGTTCTTGTTGAAAAATATAATTCCAATTTATAATTTTAAATCTTCAGGATATGATTTAGATTTTAAAAGATATTATTTTATCTTAAGTTTTTTTAGATTTAAAGATATTAATAATAAATTAAAGATTTTTTTTCTTTTAAAATTACTATATTAGGATGTTATATATAAAAATAAAATAAAGATTTATGAGATGAAAAAACTATTCAACCTAGAGATCGGGTATGTGAATGAAGAATATATCAAGTTTGTAAAAAAAAAAAAACTTGTGATAAGATTATGAATGTAACATTAAATAAATTTATAAATATAGACATAAGGAATCGAATCCCATTAACAAAATAAATTAAGTGAATGTTTATGAAATATTCATTTTAGATTTATCTCAAAAATATTGATTTAATCTTAAAAAATTTAAGCTCTTACGTGAATGTTTTTTTTTTAAACAAAAATGTTATTCTCGGGCTACCAAACTCGTGGGACTTTGATTATCAATCTAGGTCAAAGTTTATTTTTAAAAAATTTGAAATAATTAGGTAATCATTTATTAGATGGAATCATATTAAAGACATAAAAAATTTGTTAAAAAATTAAACAAATCATTTAAATTAAGTTATATAATGTATATGCTTATGAATTTGAATTAATATGGTGTGGTAAGATTCAACAATTAAATTTTAATCAAATAACAAGTGATAGTAATTTGTGCCTCTTAATTAAGTGATTAAAGATTCAAATCTTAATTGATCCTTAGGCATGAAATAAAGCATATTGAAAGAAGAATATACATCTTATGTTGCTGCTAATAGTTTCCAACAAAAATGAGTCATTCCTTCTTCTTAAAATTATTATTGTTCAGAAAATTTTTAAATATCTTAGTATTATTAAAATTTATTATAAGTTTATCTTGGTATCATTAATTTGTATCACACCAGTTACAGTATAACAAAATTATTTAAATTGTCAAATAACCACAACTCACATAATAAATAAACTTATATTGAATAACACTAGAATAAAGATCAAGAACACGCACAAATTTCTTCAAAAAGAAAAAAAAAACAAAAAATATATATTCATGCAAGCAGTTTCATGCAAATTTCATTTTTTATTTGCAATTTTAGACAATCTGTGTACAGAAGAAAACCTTTATCTACTGTCATTGAGTCATTGAGTGTTGATTTTTTTTTTTTCTTTTACACTCACTCCACACTTTTTTTTTCTATCTCTCTCTACGGGATATAAATGGAATATGTGAATCCCAACGAGCATGAAACCAACATTATTGATCATTGTCAATCATTTCTACAAAATAGTTGTTTAAAAAAAATCTACAAAATACTCAAAACTTGTCTACAATCTAGTTAATAAGGCGTTGATCGTGCTGTCAAAAATAAAAAGGCGTTGATCGTAGAAGGAGGATAATAGTAAGTTAACTTATCACTTCACCTTTTATATATACCAAAAAAGAGTTATATATTACTGGAGTTAGAATTATATATATCAACGAATTAAGAATTAAATATCCATTAAATAAAAGTAATGACACTTGTATTTTTTTATCACAATAATATTAATATAAAATATTCATTAATTTTATGAATAATTTAATTTTTATCAAAAAATTCAATTACTTATTTTTAGTAGGATCACCTCTCATAATCATACTTTTTCATTCAACTTATTTAAATTTGAGATATTTACTCAATATATTTCTTTAAGATCAAAATTTAATATCACTGAAACTAACAATATAATAATAAATACAGAGTCATAATCGAGATAAATTTAATTTAAAAAAAAAAACATCTACTGGGAAAGAAAAAAAGGAGTGCTGTCATTTAAAATTTATGTTGAATTTTTATAATCCATACGAGTGTTCCGTCCATATATTATATAAGGCATGTGCATAGATGAGGCACAATTGAAGGTGGAAGAAGGAAAAGTTAACCAAATGCCCCCGCCGTCACTTCATCCATACACATGAACATGTGCAGCAATAAAAAAGGTGTACTTAAGGTTTGTGTGCTTCTCTTTGGCATAAGAAAAATGCTACTCCACTATTTAACTTTCTAAAGCCTTAAACCCTTATCCAGATCTCTTTAATAATTTGTCATGTCCATTCAGCCGAAAAATCTAAGAAGCAAAAAGTCTCACTTTGAATTAATGGTCTTCAACCCATCATCACTACTTCTCACCGGCCAAAATGACTGCATATCATGCCCATATTATATATATATATATATATATATATATATATATATATATATATTGATTTTGTCCCAAATATTTAAGCTACATTAAGGAAAACCTTTTTTCAATAATTGAGATATCGAGTGTGGATAAGCTAGTTGTGTTACTTGTGTGTGTGAATGTGTTTGAACCAGCTACTTATATATCTAAAAACTGGCTTTTGTGTATGAAGCATTTTAACACTTTCAAATTAATTGATTTTATAGTAAATTAGTAATTGCTTATCTTTACGTTAATGTCTTTCAAACTTAATTTATCCAGTAAAAAGAATAATCTTTCAAACTTTATTTTTATTGCAAGAATGAATGCACTCCTAAATATTAGATTTGGGTACAGAGTAGTTGACTGTTTTATTTGGCTGTTCTTTTGTATCAGGTCTAGTACTCCTTGTGCCTACTGCTTGATTTTATTAATAAAATGTGAATTTGCTTCTTAAAAAAAATACAATTCATGGAGGGTGTTCATGGTTGGACTGGTTTAAATTTTGGATTAAAATATTTATAATAATTAATTAAATTAATCATTCTGAACCAATTTAATTGATTTGATTTCGAGTGTAACATTTATAGGAATAAAAAATTGTCATTATTATAAAAATTAATTGTAATATGAGTAAGATCATAACATACTGCCATAGTCACCTAGTTGCAGATCGGGATTCCTTTTTCCACTCGCAATCACAAAATGTTCTGGTTTGAGGAAGTTCCTCCCAAGTACACCTGATATGTTGTTGGCTTTGTTTAGCACTCTTTCTTCTATTCAATAAAGTTACGATATTTTTTCTTTAAAAAATCACAACATAATTTCAATAAACGAGGTTCTAAAATCTTTATATATGACTCAGAACAATAATTTTAAAACTAATATGACTATTAGTATTTAAATACATGATATGTTGGCTTGTTTAGCCACTCTTTCTATTCAATTAAGTTATACTATTTTTTCTTTTTAAAAAATGGCGACACAATTTCAATTAATAAACTGGTTCTGAAATGTTTATAATATCCTTATAGTTTTAAAATTATTGTTCTATTAATATTTAAATACAACTTTCAAAAATATTTTATAAAACTAATACTCGATCAAAAGCCACATCATATCCGAAAGAAAATAATGAAACAAAAAGCAACCAGTAGATGTTGAATGTACAGTGATTAAGTCAGTAGAAACATAATAAGAAGATAGGTTCTTTGAATTGATAATTAAAGATTCCTGAAAGAGATGAATATTATGAATGAAATGCAACCGTATAATGATTAATTGAAATAGTGACAAACATCTAAATTCAAAAAGCTAGAAGCTGAGTTTAGCATATTAAAAATACATTAATTGTGTTATCCACTTCTAGCTGTATGTATTCAGAATATACCTCGCTATTATTATTATTATTCTTATAAGTTGAATTGAATTTGAATAAATGTCCACAGGAAAGTTCACTGCACATAATCTCGTACGTCATCATATAAATATTTCTATTTATTGTGAATAGTCACTGGTAATCCTAACTAGCCTCTTGAAGAAAGTGTTTGATAAATTGTGAATAGTCGATAATCACTAATTACAAAATGGAATGATGTCTTACAAATTGTGCCTGTGTGATTGAATATTTAGTTTTATTTAAATAATCAAGATTTATTTGACTTAAATTTATTTTTATACATATTAATATCATGAAATTAAATAATTAACATTATTTTGCTCCAAATTTAAATATCCAATATTATAAAATACAACAAAAGAACGTAACAGAGGTATTTCGTGGGAGAACTTGCAATTTTGAATCTTTAATTTGATAAGATTATGAAAGTAACAACTCTATGTTGTCCTACTAATACTAGTTATTAGGCCTTTGGCATGTGTATTATCAGTGCCAAAATTGCAAACATTCGTTGCATGCATCGCTTTCTGGGAATATGGTAAAGTATCACTTTCAATACTATTAACTACAAGACTTTGTAAGTTTACCGGTCCTCTTCCTAAACCTTCTTTAATTAAATCTATTAGAAACTTTATGATAGTTCAATCATTTAGCATTAATAACTCGTTAACTCGCCCATACATGGGCCCTTAATTAAAGTAAGAATTTGATTGATAAATGATAAGTAATCTATTTATAATCACTATTTTCTTATGAATAATTCTTTTTATAATTTATATAAACCAATAGTAAAATAAAGTTCTTATACTTGATAATAAAATAATTAATTTTTATATTATTTTTTCAAAATATGTGACTTTATTATTGTATAATTCTTTATTTATGTTTTTTTAAAAACTTTTCAAGTCTAACTATTTTTAAATTTTTATATACTTTTCCTAAACTTTTATTATTTATATTATCAAAGATAATTATTTTCATTTATTAAATTATTTTATTCTCCTTAAAAAATATTGGTTTGCCTGCATACATTATCAACTTGCTTTTTTTAAAATAATTTTACATTGAAATGTATCCATTTTGTCCTATATCTAATATTTTCCATTTCTTCGTATTAAGTTAGCTAGAGGACATTGTCTTGAAAATAACTTTATATAATAATTTAATTTGATATCTTTTAAGAAGTGATAAATTAATATTCTTCTTTTTAATTTTAAATTTAATGTTATTTATAAATTAATAATGTATGTATTTTTATAATTTAAGTTCACATTATTAAAAAATACATACTATATTAATATATATATATATATATATATATATATATATATATATATATATATATATATATATAACATTTCAAATTAATTTGAACCAAAAACCTGGAACAGTACCATAATTTAATATTTATATCTTTAAAGCTTATTTATTTCTCTCTTATTCATTCTTTCCTCTCCCTAAATATTTTTTATTTTTAATTTAAACAAATATATAAACATTAAATTAGGCGAAACAAGGAAGATGAAAGAGAAAGAGTGGGGGAGAAAAATAAAATAAGTTTTTAAAATATAAACATTAAATTATCATATTATTCTTAAATAAATTTATTATTAGAAAAGAAGTAATTTGATTACTTTTGGGTTTTTTTCCCATAATTACACCTATTTAATGTAGAATATTCACAAAATACACTAGTTTATTAAAAAAATTCCTAAACTACACTAGTTTCATGGAACAGTAAGAAAGTTGGATTTGATCACCTTGACTTCCGTGCATTGATATTTTTTTAAAAAAATTTAAATTATTTAAATAATATAAATATTATATTATATAAATAT
Source organism: Glycine soja (assembly GCF_004193775.1). Lineage (NCBI taxonomy): Eukaryota > Viridiplantae > Streptophyta > Magnoliopsida > Fabales > Fabaceae > Glycine > Glycine soja. The sequence goes on from NC_041017.1 coordinate 2,607,127, forward strand.
ATTTTTAATTGGTTTTAAAAAAAATTTCTATTAAATTAAATTTTTAAAATTTTTTTGTAAATTTTTTAAAGATATATACAGATAAAGAAAAATAAAAAAATTGGAGAAAATTATAGTATAATTGTTTAGTTATGATGTATGCATTTTTTTAGTTAAATTTATGTGTCTTTGATGTTTTTGTTTTGTTATGTTCGTTAATTAAAAAATAATAAAATTAGTTAGTAGCATTAAAATAAATTAAAAAACACAATGAAAAATAATTGATATATCTATCTTATACAATAAACATAAAATAAAAGTATGATAACTGAGATGGTATCTGAGAATAATAAAACATATTAAAAAATACAATTACAATGAATAGCGGTCAACAAGAAATCAAATATACACATTATAAACGAATTCGACAAACACACCCGCACATTTTTTATTGTAACAAAGACCAAATTCCCACTTCAAACACCCAGACCACCACCTGGAAGGAAGGTTTAGAGTAATGTTACAGTTCCAAAAGTATGATTGTGGTGAATGTCAGGCTATTAAATCTGTTAACGTTGATTCTATGAACTATGTGTTACCGCTATTCAATTTACAACACATCTTGCACGTCTAGTACAACTTCTTTGATTTATTGCTACACGGATCAATGTGAAGAATATGAAGGAGATTAATGGGGTCATGATCCAAGGAGAAAGAGGACTACAAAGGATCGTCCCATTTCAACTCGAATTGCCACTGGGATGGACCTGTCTCAACTCACATTCTTATTGATATGAACGAAGATTAAAATGAATGGGAAAATTGAAAAAAATGTGAAATTTACTGGCAACATAACCATAGAAAAATAATTATCCCAACATGTCTTCATCTTAAGTTTTTTTCTTAGTCAAATGTGATTGTTTATGTATTTGATTGATAATATAGTATAATGTTCTTCTATAAATAAATTGTTAAACAAAAAGTATTATCATTTTTTGAATAAATCTAATGACATAAACAAATAAATTATATTTAGTAAAATAATAATACTAAAATTTTTAATTTTTTACTAAAATAAATATATTATTAGACAAAATTCAAATTTAAAAAAAAAACATTTGCCTAAAAAATGTCTTATGTAAATTAAATAATATTAAAAAAATAATTAAATTTAATAATATCATTTTTTTATTGAAAAATTAATTTAATAAACTCTTAAAAAAATTTCAAAAAAATTTCAAAAAATTAATTTAATAAAAATATATTTTTAAAACCAATTAAAAATATATTTATATAATATAATATTTATATTATTTTAATAATTTAATGTTTTGTAAATTAATTTAGTAAACTAGTGTATTTTAGGAATATTCTAGATTAAATAGGTATAATTATGGAAAAAAACCTAGTTTTTGGTTCAAATAATTAAGTATATATTATTAAAATACTCTATGAGATTAAGTTAACAAAGCCCTGTACATATAACATTTCAAATTAATTTAATGTTTTGTAAATATACCTTATATGATACAAACTTTGAATCCAATTTTAAGTTTTAGAATAAATTTATTCAATACAAAATTACTGAATTAGGATAAAAAGTGGAAAACTGGAAGATTTTTATAATGAGCCAGTTAGCTTATACTTCAGTGGCATGGGCAGCAATCGTGCTTGATGTAACTATCGTACTATCATATATATATATATATATATATATATATATATATATATATAATTGTAATTAAATTTACGTTGAAAACTTGAAATTTTAGCTAGAACCCTGGTAAAAGGCCTTAAGCAACACAACAGTTTGTCATAGTAAAACCTACTAATTTATAATTGGTTCTAAGAATATAAGGGATTTATCATCATTTCAAACATTTTTTAACAGTGAAATTATATATATTGTCTGCCAATAAAAAAAATCTGTAACCCAAGTCATTGCCAGTTCTGATATTGAAAGATTCGATGAAATCTATGAACTCTTAATAACATAAAACACACGCACCTTAATTGCCTGCATTTTCTGTATTACGAATTAAAATAAGAGTTTATTTATTGTATATTGTTCAGGTAAAGCTTTCTACATTATCAACTAATCATAATATGTGATATTTTAAGATAAAATTAAAACTTTTCAAAATGTCACATTTGTTATTGATTAATGATGTAAATAATCTTTTCACATCCTTAAAATAAAAGTGTTTTTTTAAAAGGAGCATTAAAATAAAAGGTATTATTCCAATGTTCGTGATAAACGAGTCAACTTTAAATTTCAAATGCCAATAATTAATTAATTTGATTAATACTACTACTGTCTTTGCTTGAATTGTTTGATCATTAAAATCCATCAAGGAATAATTACACAATGAATCAATACATATATCTATCACCCACAGTGAGTAACGATTTTCTTTGAAGTCGTAATCTGTGACAAGTTTTCTACTGAATATGCAGCTCAAATAGTTATTACGTGGGGACAGTTAGGTAAGCTGCAATGCTTGGTCTTTTTCTTCATTCTTCACTTTGTTATTAGAAAACGGAATATTCAATTCGTAAAAAGGCAAATGATGAGGCTAACATTTTTTTCTTTTCTTTTTAATCTAAGTTGGTTTCAATTTTATTGAATAGTAAGTCAGAATATCCTGTTAAGTAGTAATGTCAACACCGTACGGGAAATTCCTGCAGCCATCTCTATTCTTTCTTTCCTAAGTTATCTCAACCTGCCATACAATGATTTCACTGGACAAATCCCATTAGGGACTCAGCTTCAGAGTTTTTGATGCATGGAGCTATGCTGGGAATCCCAAACATTGTGGACTACCCTTAACAAATAATTGCTCTAAGGAAGAAAATTATGACAAGGCAAAGCAAGGAGGAGCAAACCAGTCTCAAAATAAGTCACACTCTATCTTGGAATGAGAGTTGGATTTGTTGTTGGCTTATGGGAACTTTGGGGTTCTTTGTTCCTCAATAGAGCATGGAGACACGGTAAGAAATTACTCTGAAATTAAAGTTGGTCTACATTTAAGTAAATATATAAATTTAAATACATGAGAAATTGAATATCATATTTCAAGAAGACATGCATAAGAAATTGTGAAATACTTTTCAAGGGATTGAAATTGTTTTTTTTTTTTATCTTGAGACTTATATACTCCACCTCGAAAATTGAAAATTAGAATTATAAGGAGTTGTGTGAATGTAACTCATTTATTGATATTTATCACTCATTCTTGGAGAAAGTCACACTCCTCTTCTACAAATAGGGAGACTTGTAAAGAGTTGAAGTATCTCATCTTATCCTATCTAAAGAGAAATAAAACAAGAATGACAGTAAGAAAAATGATTATAATTTCCACTATACTTCATAACTCTTGAGATAAATTATAAGTCATTCTTGTTGTGTGAGGTTAAAAGATATTCTCTTTTATTGAAAAAGTCATTGTAACTTTATAGTGAAGATATTTAATGTCTTGATTTCTTGATTTTTATCTTTACACATTGAAAGGAATTTTACGTTAAAATTTTTTAATGTCATTCTTCTACTTCTACTTGCTATTCTTGTTTTTCTATTTCAACTAAGCACGTAGTTTGAATCTACAAAGAGATAAATAGTGCTGATGTTTCCCAATAGACACAAATATTTTGGGTTGCTGGATCGTATTCTAGACTGGATTTATGTGTTTGTAGTGCTCCAGATAAATAAGTTTGATGAATTAAGGGCAAGTTCTAGATGAAGTAAAAGACTTTATGGATGAGTATTTTAGAAAGTACTAATTAAAATAAGATAAGAGCTTCATGAAAATGGGGTAATGTGAGAAGCAACTTTTGAATAACTCATTTTGTGTTTTCGATGTTGATCTAGTCATCTACTTAGGTGCTTATTTAAATGATAAGTGATTTTGTGTCATGCTTGATGTTTTTCTCTCTCCTAGGTGGTATTTCCTGTGGTTTCCACATCAACCGGAATTAAATTAGAAAAAAATTTAAAAATATAGTTTTTTTAACGCATCAAATTTAGCTAGGACTAGAATGATATTTTTTTTTTTAAATTTCTTCAGGTTTTGTAAAATCTCAATTTTTACCAATTTTCATTTTTTAATTATTCATAAATTTATATTTAAAAATATAAATACAATTCTCAATTTTTTTCTTTAAATTATAAAGTACTATCCAAATATGATTTTTAAATAATTTGTGGATCAAAGCCCAACAACAGACTAGTTAAATATTCCTGATATAAAAAACTAACTAGAATATATTTTTTAGCCAAAATTAATTGCAAAATTTGTAAAAGCTTTATTTTCACTTAGAATATTAAATATAAAATTAAAATTAATTATTGAGAATTTTTCTGCACCTATCTAGAATTTGTAAATTACCAACATACCCTGACTATTTTGATAAGCTTGAGTTTAGTTTTTCAGTATTAGAAAATACTGACTGGACTTATACTGTCGGTCTATGTTATATTTGACTTTAGTATTAGAAAATAATATTCATAATAATTAAAAGCAATTCCATAAGGGGTATTTTGGTACAAAAAATCATAAAAAACTTGGGGGCGTACTTAGCAAAACAAGTGTGGGAATGTCAATGAATTAGTTTCTTGTCCCTAGTTAGCATAAAGTATTTCACCAAAAAGGCTGTAAAGTATAGCCCGATTTGTTTTTGACTAAAACTATAGCCCGATTTTAATACCACGATTTTGAAAAAAAAAAAAAAACAGTAGTTGCGAGTGGGACCTGTGCCAATTTTCTCCAGTAGATAACTATTCTAGATGTATATTTTTAAAATAATTATATAAAGGTCAATAATTTTTAATTATATAATGATTTATTATTGAATGAATTTTTTATTTATACTGTAAGTATATTTAAATTAAATTATTGCACAAATTGTAAATGTGGCTTCCTTCCAAGTTGATAAAAGAATAATTTGACATAAAATTCCATCTTAATAAATTCAGAAATCTTTATCGGTCAATCTTAATCTTAAACCATATATAACTAACCACATCAAATTTATTCTCTATAATATCTATAAATATTATATTTCGTTTAAATATTGAACCTATACACGTATTTTTATTTGTTATAATGTTATTAGAATATTGTTATTATATATTTACACACTTTTGTTCTTCTATGTCGTTTAAATATTGTATTATTCTATGCTTAGTGTATTTTTTAACGTTTATTATAATGTTATTAGAATATGTATCTTTGAAACTAAATTATAAGGCAAAAAAAAAAACTTCATTTTAAGTGTGGTAAATTATGGGGTGACCCTTTTTTTAATTCTTTAGAATGTTGCCTAATAAAATATACAAATTATCTCTGTAACAAAATAAAAGAAAGTATGGCGCGACATCGAATACTGAAAGAACAAAAAGCAGAAAAAACAACTATAAAACTCAATGCAAATCAGTTCTATAACAAACTCATTTTTTAATGTATATTTCTTGCTCTGAAGAATTAAAAGCAAAGCAGTTGCATAACATATTTAATGTAAAATCATACAGCACAGCATAGGTATAGACTGTCTTTAAAAGTTTAGGAATATGGAGTTTGATTCAGGTTTTAAGAACATAAAATAATTGAAAACAATAAGTTTATGGATATTATTAAAAATGGACCTGGTATGGTTAGATGTATGAATTAAAATTGATTAATTAATAAAAGTTTTATTACTCTAAATAATGCTCTAATCTACTGGAGGATCTACACTCTACTACATAATACTCCAAGATATTATTATTCTAGAATATTTCTTAGATTAACAAAGATTGAATGAGCTAAATCTCTTTATTCTGTCTTCAATTCCAATGTATAAAAAATAAAAGTGATGCATTCTATTATATTTATATACCCTCAACTTGTTAACTCTAACTCATACTAACTAGAGTATATTTGTTTAAATTTATTATGTTTATACTAATTTGCAGAGAAATAAAAGTAAATAGGTTTAGAAAAACATGGGTGGGACACGTGCATAGCCAGGATCCACAAAAGGTAACGTAACGGCGTGAAATCTTTCTAGGTTTCCATCATGAGTAACATGGGAGGCACAGAAGAGTTTGCAAAAGAATAACAGTACCAACCAACCATCCCTCCCAAAATAATAAAAATAGAAAGAAAAAAAAGCACCAAACCAAACCATCTTTTTCAGTTTCTCAATTTGTTCTTCCAAGTTAGACATTGGGCGATGCTAGCGGCACCAATTCATTCATTTCATGATCCACTGACACTTTTTTCCATTCTTAAATGTTTTCTTATTTTTGTAGGCATTCAATGTGATGTTTCACTAGTCAGAGTACGCAAAACTGAATCTTCTTAAATCTTAGGATAAAATATGTTTTTGTTCATATAATTTCCCTCCAACTTAATTTTAATTGATTAGTTTGATTCTTATATTTTAAAAATAGATGAATTTAATCCTTATTTGATCTTTGGTCATCATTCTGCAAAGATTAAATTTACTTATATTTTTAAATGTAAAAACTAAATTAATCAACTTTTTTTTTAAAAAATAACTACAGAAATTAAAATCAAATTTGATTCAAAATATAGAGATAAAAAACATATTTTCTCTTAAATTTTAAAATAAGTTAAAAATAATATATATCTATTATTTGATGATGTATTCCAATTTTAAAGTAAAATGACTTTTTGTACTTCCTTTTCATGCAATTTTTATTTTGTAAAATATATTTTTTATATATTTTTTTTCATTTTGTTGATTAAGTGGTTGTTTAGGAAATTATAGGAATCGACTTTTCTTATTATGACACATGTTTTAATGTAAAATCTAGGGTTAATATTCATTTGGGAATATATTATATTCGCGTTCAATAGTTGAAAATCAACATTACCCGATTCTATAACAAATAACCCTATATGGCTATATGTATTATAGGCGTACTTAAATACATCGAAATATTTGTAAGTTGTGTCAGACATATAATAGAATTAAGTAAATTTTAAATGATTGCTAAACAAGAATTTAATTTAAGGAAAAAAAAAGACTTGTAAAGTTTTTTTCTTTAAGTGTTTGTGAAGTTATCCTTTTTTCAACACGATGTATCATATTTATAATTTTTTTCAGCAAAAAACAAATTTATAATTTTTTAATCACAGAAACTTTCTTTCACAAGTTTTGGTAAATAAGATGGTAAATGTTACAATTATCAGAATTATTTTTGAAAAAATAATAACTACAAGAAACACTGATGATATTTAGTTTCTTTTGTTTCTAATAATATGTTTTCATAAATAATCATAAAATATTTTTTTTTAAAAAAACAAGAACAATATTTTTTTACTATAAAAATGTAAAATATTGAATACTTTTTTTAAGTAATAACTAACACTTATTAAACTTCTTTTAACAAAACATTTATTAAACTGTATTAATTAAATGTCTGTACTAAAACAAACTGTGTTAAATGTAGGGATGAACATGATCCTATGGATGCATTTGTGAACCTGAGTAACCGGTACATCAAAATCATATTAGATTTCGTGGAAATTAATCTATCTCGATTGGCTTAGATTGTCTCAAATTTAATGAATTTCAAACCTGTCTAATCAGGCTCAAACCTTTTTCTTATTTCCCCCTTTTATTTTATTTGTCTTTGAATGTCTTTTCAAAATGATATTGTAAGACTTTTTAAAATATTATAAGACTTTTTTAATTATTCTTGAACCCAAATTTGATTCGATTGGTTCTTTGAGCTAACAAAACCATCAAAATTGATAAGACTTTTTTAATTATTCTTGAAACCATACAACCCCTTAAAATCATTGTAAATTTTATTCTCAGTTTAAATATTATAAGATTAAAAAATACACTGTACCAATTAGATCAAGATTTAATGTTTAAGCGACACAGACACAACCATCTAATTTTACAATTTTAAAAAGTTTTTTTTTTTCTCAGGCAGTACAACAGTACATTAATCTCTCCGAATTTCTCTTTTTCTGTGCAAAAAATACACTATATTTTTTAACATATTTTTTTGTTAAAAAAGTTATGTATATCTCATTTATTTTTAATAAACTTCACACATATTTTTTCATAAAGATTTTTCAACAAGAAAAATGTTAACAATAAAACTTATTGGGAGCTAAAATTTATTAAAAATCACATAATTTTATAAGTTTCATTCAATATTAATGAACTTTTCCAATAATATAAATGGAGGAATAAAAAAAGAAAATATAAATAGTAGTATAAGGGTGTCTTAACGGCGTGAGTCTGCAGTGGGTGTAGTGTAGTAGTTGGCATTACTGTGAGCTCCCGCAGGCAGCAGCAGCACTCATAGAGCTTGCGAGCGAGTGGTCACTTGGCCACAGTTATCGCCGTTTCCCCGCCGAGATCTCTCAATCTCCGACGACTCAGATACCTCTATTAATTTTTGTTCCTCCGGTTAGGTTAGGCTATAATACGTAGTTTTTCCTTATTTATGGCTTCGGAGAATGTGAAGACCGGGGATTCGGCCGTGACGACGATCGTCAATCTCGCCGAGGAGGCCAAGCTCGCCAGGGAAGGCGTCGTCAAGGCTCCCAGCTACGCCCTCGCCAGCATCTGCAAGTCGCTCGTCGCCGGTGGCGTCGCCGGAGGAGTGTCAGTTCCGTTTCTCATTTCCTATTTTTGTTTTTTATTATAAATTTTATTCATATGAATATTTCCTGAGAAAAAAAAAATTATGTAATTGGTTGATTGGAAGTGTTTGTGGTTAATTTCATAGACTGAAGTTTTTGGCTTTTTAATTTCATAGACTGGTTAATGAATTTAATCAATTTATTAATCTGGATTTTTATGTTTTGTCAAATGGATTGAGTATACAATCTGTTGAATATAAACGGTGCTGTTGATTTTGGAAGTCAATGGGTGTGGTTTTATTTTACTTGGATTGGATCACTTGTGATCTGTGAGGAACCACTCACACTCAGTGTTGGGGTTTTGGAATAAGGTTCAGTTTGTTGTGCTTGTATATGCGGTTTATAATGAAATTCACTGGAAAATCTTAATTTTGATGGTAAATTGCCTTGCTAATGTTGTGTTAATATGTGCTAACTTTGAATTTCATTTTCATTTCGGTGAGTGAGATTTAGTTACAATTACAACGACCCATAATCCAATTTTCTTGGAAACTATTTCTTTAACAATAATTCCGGGATCTGTTTTGGTGTTATGTTACGTTAAGTTTTAACCACACCAAACTTTTTTGTGTCTATGCAGGTCACGTACTGCAGTTGCTCCTCTGGAACGATTGAAAATTTTGCTGCAGGTTATTTTATTTAGTGATTTAGATCTACATGGATCAAAGTATACTGTATCCAAGCTTGCTTATTTGGATATATCCTAATTCCTACATATGACATGTCTCTGGTCTCACCATATGCAGGTCCAGAATCCTCATAACATTAAATACAACGGAACAGTACAAGGCCTAAAATATATATGGAGAACTGAAGGATTCCGTGGACTTTTCAAAGGGAATGGTACTAATTGTGCTAGAATTGTCCCTAATTCTGCTGTGAAGTTCTTCAGTTATGAGCAAGCTTCTAAGTAAGTTTTTCTTTAGATACAAAACAATGTGCGGACTGTATTATTGTTTAGTATCTTTTTATTGGTTTTCATTCAGGGGGACTATTATACCAAATACCAATCATCTTCTGCAATCCTCTCTTAATATTTTCCTTTTCCTACATGGTTTTATTTAAATGGGGTTACTCCAGTGGCTAACATTTTTTTAATATTTCAGTGTATCCCAATTCTTATCTCTTAAACTCTGCCTCCTGCTTCTTTATTTTTCTCTTTCTTTTTCTGACCATTCCTTCCTATTATGACAGAGGTATACTGCATCTGTATAAGCAGCAAACTGGAAATGGTATGTTCATGTTTTCTATTTTTTCTTCAAATAATTTGCATTTAGTTAAGATAATTTTTTTAAGTAGAGCAAGGGCATTGATGAATTGGACTGGGAAGCTCTGCTTTCTGGAAAATTCTGCATTTGGTTATTGTTCCTGTACTTATATCCACTATGGAGACACTGGCTGAAACAAACTTCATTTTCTCTTTGAATTGACAAAAACTTTGTTAGTATTAAAACCCTTCTGGTTGTATAATTATATTCTCTTGTGCTTTCTGCAGAGGATGCTCAGCTGACTCCTCTTTTACGCCTTGGAGCTGGAGCTTGTGCTGGAATAATTGCTATGTCTGCAACTTATCCAATGGATATGGTTCGAGGCAGGATTACTGTGCAGGTACTTTTTTTTTTTCCTTTCATTTTTATTTTTACCAAATGCTTGCTTTTCTTGTTGTGAGCTAGAATGGTAGCTGAAAATGCATAAAGAAAATAAATCTTATAATAATCGTAAAATTAAATGGAGAAAAAATTATGTTCAGTGTATCCATGTTTTTGTGGTTTTCATTGTTTATAGAAACTCTGAAAGTTCATTGCCTTTTATTTGCAGACTGAGGCATCCCCATATCAGTACAGAGGAATGTTTCATGCTTTGTCTACTGTGCTCAGGGAAGAAGGTGCTCGTGCTTTATATAAGGGTTGGCTTCCTTCAGTTATTGGAGTTGTGAGTAATATTCTCATAATATATTTTCTCTTTATAAAGATGATGATTATGCTTATGATCCTGAAGATGGATTATAACAAATGCAAACATGCTTTAATTACAATCTTCATGGGAATTGGGAACTGAACTTCTGCTTAGACTGCTTGGTATAGTTATATGCATCTTATATTTCCTCCTTTATCTTTTTATTGTGAACAATCAGTTAACACATGCTTGAACCTGTTTACTTTTTTAAAAAGTGATTTTTAACTGTTAAACACTTAATCAATGGCTTAAGTGGGTTGATCTTTTTTTACAATTTACTTAGATTTTTAAAATAGTTTCAAACAAAATTTAAGTCAAACTATATCAGTCAGGTTACACCTAATATTCATGCAATTAAATTTATAGGGATCTAAAAGTTTACTGTTCTGCAATGTTCTCTGCATTCTTTATGCTTCAGAAATCAGAACTATAATGGATTATTGGACTGAGTCATATTATAATTTTGCATAGAATCAAACCCTCTTCTTGGGTGCTTCAGTCAGAATTAATACTCTCGTTCTCTTTTCCGCAGATTCCTTATGTAGGTCTCAACTTTGCTGTCTATGAGTCTCTGAAAGATTATTTAATTAAATCCAACCCATTTGATCTAGTTGAAAATTCTGAGTTGAGTGTGACAACACGCCTGGCTTGTGGTGCTGCTGCTGGAACTGTTGGACAAACTGTTGCTTACCCTCTTGATGTTATTCGTCGAAGAATGCAGATGGTTGGTTGGAACCACGCTGCTTCTGTTCTAACTGGTGATGGAAGAGGCAAAGTCCCACTTGAATACACTGGAATGATTGATGCATTCAGAAAAACTGTTCAGCACGAGGGATTTGGTGCATTATACAAGGGTCTGGTGCCCAACTCTGTAAAGGTTATTCTTCATCTTATGCTCATGATCTGTTCTATCAAAATTGTATTGACTTTTTCTTGTCTGAAAAAGAAGGCTTGCATTTCCTACCATCACTTTAGAATCTAGATTCTAGAGTGATATATTACTGTTATAATGTCACTAGAAAGGCTGAAAAACCTCTGTTATAATAAGCTTGCTTGATTAGCCAAAAGCCAAGATTGCAACACTCATTGCTTTGGTTGAGCCACATATTGAATTATTGATACTATATACTAGTTGATGGTTGGTTCCAGATTAAGATAACTGAAGACATGCACACTAGCTAAACTCATAGGATTGTTTACAAATTTTTTTACTGTATGCATGATCTCAAAATTTTGGGTTGCTGTTGAATTTCTTTACTAGTGTTCAAGCACCATGCACAGAGATCGTTGAGTAGATAGTTCCATTTGTTTAATGAAACTACCTAATGGTCCTTTCAAGCTTGGTGTTTAAATTTTTTATCATTTCCCTTGCACTTTAGTCTTTGCAGTGTTAAAAGAACTTGTATATTTTGTTAAATAAATTTACCTGAAATTATTGTTTAATGGCCTTGTTTTTGTTTATAGCATTCTTTAACTCATTTGATGTTTTGCAGGTGGTCCCATCGATAGCAATTGCATTCGTAACATATGAGGTTGTGAAAGACGTTTTAGGAGTTGAGATCAGAATATCCGACTAAAGTTTGATAACCACACATCTGTTCACCTGGTGTGGTTTTTCATTTTTTTTCTTTTTTGTAGGCAAGGGGATGCAGAGATGGTTACTTACAGTTATTTTCTTGTTTTTCATCTCTCCAAGGATGAGTTTAGAAACTCTTAGAGATAGTGTCCATAAATTTATTCCCTTGTTCTATTCGTTTTCCTTGTTCTATTTGTCCATAATAAGTGTTGTGGAAAAACAATGCAAGGACATATCTTCCTAGCTTTCTGCACTAGTTGAGAAAGCATTTTTCTTAGTGGATTTTGCATCAACTTAAATTTTTTAGTGGAATTATTAGTTTTGAATGATTTCATTACAGCGTATGCTGCTGTGACAATGTTTATTACTCTTCTTTTGGGAGTCAATTAGAAATAGCAGGGTTGGACGAACACTTTATTTCTGTTTTGTGTTAGCCTTTGAAGTGTAGCGAACACCTTATCTGTCCATTCATGTTCAAACTGAATTTTGTTTCCCAAACTATTCAGCATTCTAAGTCAAAGCTAGAATATCAAGTTGAAACTATTTAGCCATATATTCTAATACTTTTTTTAGGGTTACAAACACTATAATTACTTAATTAGTAACTAGGTAATAGGGACAAGTAGTCAATTCCTCTCTTTCATTTCTAGTCTAATACGTGTACATTGTTTGGTTACTTTGGTATTACGATTGCATGATGAATAACAACTGAAATGCACGATGTCAGATGACATCGTGGGCACAGGAGTTAACTTTTTGGTGCCGGCGTGTCCTCATCCTCTTCCCTCTGATGAACCACAGCTTCTGATGCTATTGGTATAACTTGATGTAGGCCAACATTTGAAAACAAATTTTGTAGAAACATCCATTTTTCTCTGTTGATTTATAATCCTCCGCAGTAAAAGTTTATTGTGGTTGAAACTTGACTTGAATTTTATATGAACTTTTTTTTAGTTCAAACTCAACTTGCTTGATTCAAGTGTGTAATCAACTCGATTCAATTTCTTAACTCGATTAAATTTAAATTATACTCTATATTTATTCTGCAAATGACGCGGCCTTAATTAGATACCATGTTTTCTTTACTCATGCATTCTTGAAACTTATTTGTTAAAAAACATTTTTTTAATAAAATTAGTAAATTTTCACTTTTTTTTAGTGTGTTTGTTTAAATAGTTTTTGCATAAATAATGTGTGTAAGCACGCACACTTAAATAATATATTTTGTATTATAAATTCATACTGTCGACTTTTTAATTATTTCCAAATTATTATTTTTGTATGAAATAAATAAATATAAAGTAATTTATATTTAAGAGTTAAAAGAATTGAATCGAGTGGACTGCACGCTTGAATTAAGTTGAGTTTAAACTATAAAAAAAGTTCATATCAAATTTAAGTTAAGTTTCAAACACAATAAATTTTTATTGAGTTTAGTTTCATTTGACTTTGCTCATTTTCAGCCTTACATAAAGCATATACTTTACATAAAGCATATATCTTTTTCTTTCTAAAAGTATTTGTGCAATTACCATCTAAAAGACAACTATTTATTTCTTGTATTGGTGGTAGTTTAGTATCATGAATATTTATTATGATTTTATTTCTACTTTCTTTACTTCTTTATGCTTTTGTTACATACAAGATAATTAAGATTAAAAATGAATCAAGTCGAATCAGGTTAGATCTTGTTCAACTAATTTAATAAGAGTTGATTTGAATAAAAACTTAACTCAAGTTCCATGATTTTTTTGTTAGTTTTAAATTAACACAATTAAAACTTACATTCAACTCAGTTTAACTCGTTTATGGATTCAATTTTAATTTTTTTTTTATATTTTTATTTATTTCATACAAAATAAAAACCAATATAGTATAATAAAATATATTATTATATATACATCATATAAAATTCAAATTGATTCATGAATCATCGATGGAGCTAAACTATACACAGTTTAAATTCAACTTATTTATTAACAAGCTATGTTTTTAATTCAATTTCAGCTCACCCAATTTCAAACCAAATTAAACGAATCAATCATTAAATAGAATATCTAACTATGTCCATTCGTTCATTGTCAATTTTAAGTATAATTATGAACTACAAATGAAAAGAGAATTATTTTACTATAAATCATTATTTAAATAATTTTTTCTTTTACACCGCGCGACACGATTTAGAGGTTGCTCTGGACTCTGGTGGTGGATGTGGCGACAAGAGGAGCCACGACACACAACTCCAGAAATATTCACGGCACGTGCAAAGTAGGACCCACCAAACTGTTGTAAACCTCTTCTTTGCTTTGACGCTAATGTTGACATTAATTACAATCAGACCAGTGCCGCCACAGGCACATGCAACCACAACAGCATTAATCTTAATACTCTCAAACTAAACACTCTTAAGTTTATTTTCCCCCTAATTCTATTATCCTATTTTTCTCTCTTGTACCAAAACAAAGCATTAATCTTAACACTTTTTTGTTGTTGTGCTATATAACTATGATATTTAATTATTTATATTGGATAGAGTAAGTAAATGTTTTTTTTCTTACTTATAAGACATGTTTTAGAAACAACCAAAAATTTCTATAAACATTTAACACCGACACCAAGCCAAATAAAACTATATATGTGGACCAGTTATTGAAGTTCAAACCTAAACTCCCACAATATTTACAACTGCTATAAAGAAATATATGTTAACTTTAAATGATGGCATTAAACCTTCTTGTCTTGAGTAATCTGTTGCCTATCTTCCGCGTAATTAACGTTCCAAATAGGATGAGATTCTAAGCAACTAGGCTAATGAAAAAGACTATACCAACCTCTAATTACATCCATAAAAAAACTTCAACAAATTATTTTTTTAAAGAAAGGTTAAATCAATGACGTAGTCATATAAAAAATAAAATAATTTAGGAGAATTAACCTTAACAAAACATTAAAAAATTGATTCATAAGATTTTTTTTTTGATCCCATAAAAAATAATAACATAAATTAAATATTTCTTTTCTAACACAATTTATGTCATGCTAAAAAATCAATAATTTAAACTCAATTACTTAAATAAGATATACAAATAAAAAAAAATATTAATTCATACTATATTTAAATTCGTGTAGTTGGCGGCGGCAGAAGCAAAATAAATATCGTGGAAGTACTTTTCACCTCAGACGTGGACAGTCCTATATGCTCCGAAGCTAATTAGTGAAAAAAGAAAAATTATTAAATTGTGTCCATAATAATTATGATAAATATCTGACAAACAACCCAAGCTTTGTTCTGAATTGAAGCATTTATTGGTTTTCGTTATGTATCACTTGTCAGTGTTGTGGACATTGGACAAGATATTTTTCCCTGCAAGCAAAGAACTCTTTTGAGGTAACCAACCAAACAAAACCATGCTCTTTATCTGTTCCATTTTATCCATTGCTCTCTGATCTCTCCATTTCTCATACTACTTATTGTACTTTCTGTGTTCATTGGTACTATATGTTTTGTTGCTTCACACACTCTATAGTTCCATGTTAGCAAAATGGTTCACTTCATATTTTGTTATCCAACATGCCAATTGTGTTTCTTGTTATAAAAAAATTGAATAGCTTCAATAAATCTATGTATGATTATGCCACCCTTTTGGAAATTTTAGAGAAAAAAGGGAAATTTGGCACCCCATTTGTGTTGTCTGACAATAATGGAGCCCAGGATTAAGTATTTTCTTCTTCTAAGAGTATGTTCTAGGTTTTCACTTTTCAATCATATTCATAATTTGTCACTTTATGCTGAGGTTTTTTCTATGATTGTATCTAACTATTTATTGTAATCTCATTGAATCTAAATTTTCTTGTTGCAGGTCTTTCAAATTGATTGAAGGGACTTTTGTGAATTTTGCCAGAAGACATGGCTACTGCAAATGGTGGAACTGGAGCTGAGAAGCACAAGAGGAAAACTAATGATCCTTTTCTTAAGCAAGGGGGACACCAACTCATGCCAAGATCACCTAGATTGTGCACACCTATTCGGAAGGAATGGCCGGAGAGTTTTCCGAATGACAATGTGATTGGTAATGAGGATAATGGTTTGAATAGATATATTACTTCCTTAGCTGGATCTGGACCTCCTGGTACTAGTTTTTGCTCCTCAATAGATTCTGAACACATTGTTGAAGAGTTGCCTGTTAGGAATTATAAGAACCCGAATTATTTGACTATTGAGTCTAAGTATAATAGATTGAGTAGAGAAATTGTCCCCAAGGTTGAGGAACAGATACCACTCAGATTAAGCAAAGGACTCAAGGGAATTGATTCTGAATTTTGGGGCCTGAAGTCTCTTCCTGGCAAGAGTGTAAATCATGACTCACTGAATGTCTCAGAAGGTAGAAGCAATATGGGCAAGGCTATCATCTCAAACAATGCACATCTAATTAGCAGTATAACTCAGAGTACTTCATCTGCATATAATTATCCTCAATTGATTGTAAAGCAAACAAAGAAGGGAAAGGGGATTATTTGTGAAGATTTAAACCAAAGCTTCAGTACTGGAGGAGCACTTAACAGCCAAGAGGATGAGAAACCTGCTTTTGCAGCTAAGTTTCAATCCGAGACACTGGTGAGATCAAATGTTGATGAGAATAAGCCTTTATTGGAAGGAACTTTCTTGTCTGGTAGCAAAGGACTCAACTTAAGAGAGTGGCTGAAGTCTGAAGGACATAAAGTAAATAAATCAGGAAGGATTCGTATATTTAAGCAGGTATTGGAATTGGTTGATTTTGAACACTCTCAAGGACTCGTCTTGCTAGACTTTCGACCATCTTGTTTCACTTTATTGCCTTCAAGTAAAATTAAGTATATTGGTTCATATGGCCAACAAGAGTTAGATGATGAAGTCATGACATGTAATGTGACTAGGAAAAGGCCTTTGGAACAGAACACCTGTGCTTGCCAGAGTTTGAGTACAAAGCAACAAAAGCTCTGTGAGGAGACAGGATCTTCGAGGCAGCAGCATCACGGTACCAGTATTCATGGCTGCCGGATGACAGTAAATCAAACTGACTCAGACACAAACAGACCTGTGGAATCAAAGAGTAAAGAAAGTCTATGCCAAAATAATTCTATTTGTACTGAAGAAAAGCAGTTTATGTCTGCATTTATTAAGTTAGAAGAGAAGTGGTATTGTAGTCCAGAAGTGCTCAACGATGGAGTATGCATGTTGTCATCAAATATTTATAGTCTTGGAGTTCTCCTTTTTGAGGTAAGCAAACAATTTGTTTCACACATTGTTACTTTTCATAAAGCTTTATCCTGTATTCGTATTATTTTTTCTTGATAGCCAGCCAAATTATTTTGTTGGACTACATTAACAAAACTAACCATAGAGCTTTAATATACATCATTGTTCATTTTTTTTCCAATATGTTAATGAAATGATATGAGATTTTGGTTGCTGCAACCTAGCAAGAAATTACTTTCAAGTAAGACATATCTGTTTGACATATCATGCCAAACCTTAGGAAATGATATTGAAACATGAGTTATGGAGTTTTAAATTTTCTGGACTAGAGTTGTTAAGTATGTTGATTTTTTAAAACTATTTCAGTTGCTTTTAATCATACTCAAAGATTAACTATTTAAATATGTTAATCTTTTTAACATTTAAGTGGATGATTCTCTCAGTTGCTGTGCAATATTGAGCCATGGGAGGCGCATTCAACTGCGATGTTGGATTTGTGTCAGAGAATCTTACCACCTAAATTTCTAGCAGAAAATCCGAAGGAAGCTGGCTTTTGTCTTTGGCTTTTGCATCCTGAACCTTCTTCTCGCCCCAATGCCAGGTGATGTAATATGCTGCTTTTCTTATGTTTGCTGATATCTTTCTGTCTCATTCGAATCTGTAAGGTTTCTTACTCAAGTGCATTCTCAGTGTCATCTTCAATGGCTTCATGATGGATGATGATAGTCGTGATATAATGATATTGAGGGGAATTTAGGGTACCATGTGAATAAATTAAAGTTTTTACCATGCTTTTGTCTGGCCATGCATATGATTGAGTAGTGCTAACTGCACAAGCCTGTCGCTATATTAGTCTAAGGAGCAATGTATGTAGTACTGCAAAGTTTTGATTGCTATAGTTGTGTAACTAGCATTATTCCATTTGGTTACATCAATTACGTACAGCTCTAGTTATTAACTTTTATCAGTAGTCACAAGTACTTTCTAAATTCTGTGTGAAACTCGTTAATACAATAATGTTGCTTGCTTGATGCTCTTACTGTACAACACAGCTCATAGACAATAAATAGAAGCTCATTATTGACTTGATTTGATAGCGAGAATGCTATTAGTCTTATTACTCATAATGTTTGACAAAACAGAGAAAAGTTCTAAAATGGCTTTAAGCTCCAAAAAACTGGATCAAGTATCCATTTGTGTAAATGTGACTAGGAAACAGTTGCTGATTACTGCATTTTGTTTAGTTTCCTTTGTTAAGAGCATGCTATGCAGGTGCTAATCACTTTTTAGTTTTGACATTTCTTTATTTTTCAGATTACATTCTAGATCCTTATGCTAATTAATTTTGGCCATTTGCACCTACGACTTCTTGGCTCTTTGTAAATGAAAATACCTGTCAGAAAAACAACTTCATTTCTTCTATTTCCTTAATATGTTTAAATAATCATTGGCTAAAAGAATATTCATATAGATCTTGAAGGGCATCTCGTTTTTTTTATAGTCTTGTAATTCTCTTTTTATGTATAACAGAATGATTTTAGAGTCAGAAGTTATGCGTGAATCAGAGGAATCAAATTCTGTAGATGATGTTGGAATATCTGATGACGAGGCTGAAACAGAGCAATTACTAGATTTTCTAATTTTAATCAAAGAAGCAAAGAAAAAACGGGAAGCGAAGCTGGAAGAAGAGCTAAATTTATTGAATGAAGATATTAAGGAGGTAGAAAAAAGTTATTCATTTGTGACAGATTCAGTATTTCCTTTGGTGCAAATGAACAATCCTGAAGTGAGAGGAGACAATTTATATTTTCAAGATCCTTCCGGTTCAGACATTAGTAGATCCATTCGAAGGTCATTTGGTGATGAAGAAAGATTTATGAGTAATCTAAATCAGCTAGAGAATTCTTACTTTTCCATGAGATTCCGAGTGCTGCCAAAAGAGGCTTCATCTGTTTCAAGCAATGAAAAAAATGTGATGGAAAGTAGATGGAGGTTGCCTCAAGTAGAGAATGTTAATAAGGAGTCTAGAAGAATTCAGAGTTCTGTTGGTTGTGTAGGATCCTTCTTTGAAGGTTTATGCAAGTTTGCTCGTTACAGCAAGTTTGAAGAGTGTGGCAGATTAAGAAATAGAGATCTGCTTAGTTCTGCCAATGTAATGTGTGCTCTAAGTTTTGACCGTGATGAGGATCACATTGCAGCAGGAGGAGTTTCAAAGAAAATCAAGATTTTCGACCTTAATGCTATTGCAAGCGATTCTGTTGACATCCAGTACCCAGTAATTGAGATGTCAAATAAATCAAAGCTTAGTTGTGTGTGCTGGAACACTTACATTAAAAATCATCTGGCATCTACTGACTATGATGGTGCAGTTCAGGTGTGTAATCCTTTGCAACATTAGAACTATAATTCACGAAAGTTTAAATATGTTTTTAGTTCAAGCAAATATAGCAAATATTTGTTTGTCCTTACAAAGTTTTGTTGGTTTTAGACCTCATAATTTTCTTTTAAAATAGTCCTTCTCATCATTTAATGATGATATGATATACATCTAGACATGCCACGTCAGCGAAATGGTGTATGACGTGACATGTTTAGATGCATAACACGTCGATTAAAGGGACTACTTTAAAAACTTTTATAGTTTATTAAGACTAAAACTAACAATTTTTTTACAGGTATACATACATACACATATATATATATATATAAAACCTTGATGAAAACTAATTTTAGTCTTGTCCTTTCATTCACACCAACCAAGCTTTCATTGCTTTTGCTATTGACTATTTCTTAGGTTTCATTGACATTAATAACATAACTTGTATGGATGAATTCAGATGTGGGATGCAGACACGGGTCAGCCATTGTCTCAATACATGGAGCACCAAAAGAGAGCTTGGTCTGTTCACTTTTCTCTGTCAGACCCAAAAATGTTTGCTAGTGGAAGTGATGACTGCTCTGTCAAACTGTGGAGTATCAGCGAGGCATGCTTTTTTTTTTATGCATTTTAATAGCAAATTATTACTAACACATAACATATTGGTATTTATACTATTTGAAGTTATACAGTAGAATTTTCTTCATGTTCTTTTGCCCCTTCCCTGGAAAATAATAAAGAATAATATGAAAAGAAACATAACTATGTGATAGAGAAGGAACAGTTGAATGCCTTTGCTTCAGAGCAAGTAACAATTGTCTCAAATGCTATTGTTTTTGCAGAGAAATTCTCTGGGAACCATATGGAAACCTGCCAATATATGCTGTGTTCAGTTCTCTGCTTACTCAACAAATCTTCTATTTTTTGGATCAGCTGATTACAAGGTTTATGGTTATGATCTTCGTCACACTAGAATTCCTTGGTGCACATTAGCTGGTCATGGCAAAGCTGTTAGCTATGTAAAATTTATAGATTCTGAAGCAGTTGTCTCTGCTTCCACTGACAACTCTTTAAAGCTTTGGGACCTGAACAAAACCAGCTCTTCTGGTTTGTCATCTGATGCTTGTGCCATGACCTTTAAAGGTCATAGTAATGAAAAGGTTGGTTTCTCTACACATTTAACCTCACTTTTTTGTCTTTTGCTTGTTCTGATTTGTTTATAGTTCATGATTCTCATCATCTTCTTTTTCTTGTTCTCCAGAATTTCGTGGGATTATCTGTTTTGGATGGATACATTGCATGTGGTTCAGAATCTAATGAGGTATAGCTTTTATTTTATCATAACATTGACTTTGAAATATTAGTCTGATTTCTGCCTCCCTTGAATGCTGGTTGTCATGAGACCGGCAAAATATTTCACATCCTGCACTACATGTGGGCAAGGAAACTAGTCCTTTAATTTGTTGGGTTATTCTCTTTTGGGTTACTTGATGATTATTTAGTAGCCTGATCATAAATGGAGTTACATATAGACTAATCTCACTTAGCATTGTTATTGCTTTCATCATTCACATGATTAGATGCTTTTGTTCATCAATAAATGATCTTGCTAATCTCACAAAACATCAAGCTTTGTTATTGCAATCGTGATGGATTGTTTTTTGTGGATACAGCCAATTTTTTTGACTGGTGATTAGTTCATAGGTTTAACTTCAAGCCAAGGTTGAGCACATTGAATGTAGTAGCTACCATTTTATCTGTTTTGGAACACCAAGTTTATCATTTATACAAATTGAAGATGCTTGGAGTTCATATATAGGTCCTGTACCTAATTTAATGTGTACAATTAGAGAATATTAGTATCATCCGTTCTAAAAACATCATGCTAATGTTATTTATGGGAGCTTCCTACTCTTAATTGAATTTTCCAGCAAATGAGGGATACCAAGATACAAATTCTAATTCATTTTAAACATTTCTCCCTTTCAGGTGTACTGTTATCACAAATCACTGCCTGTGCCAATTGCTACTCATAAATTTGAGTCAATTGATCACATTTCTGGTCATCTAAATAGTGGTGATAATAATGGACAGTTTGTTTCTAGTGTTTGCTGGAGAAAGAAATCTAACATGCTTGTTGCTGCCAACTCAGTTGGAATTGTGAAACTATTGCAGATGGTCTGACAGAAAAGAGAAAATATTTGGTTAACATTTAAGCCTGAAAAGCTATTCATTTCCTGACTCGATAATATTTTGATTTAGTATACCTGTCAGAAGACTAGTTCTTTATTCAGGCTTCAATGATTAATAGGGTATAAAGCTTAAATGGGTTCACCATTTGGCATTGCTTCTGAGGCAAGCATCAATGTACAATTGTGAACCAAAGTAAGCTGAACAAGAAATGTACATAGCATGTACAAATGTAGGCTTTTGAACTGAAGCACTGATGAAGCTGGAGCATGCAAGTCTCTCTCAAATGCGGTATTGCACGTTACTAGTGGTTTTCTCTAATGTCTGATCCATTACTTCTGTATATAGCACGCCCTCCTAAGCAGAGATACATACTAATTACCTTTACTTTCAGATCACTTTTAGTTTCTCGGAAAAGTACAGGAGATGATCTATGCTTTGCATTTACTTTGACATATATTAACTGTTGTAGTTAATATGATGGTTCAAATATTAATTTTACGCTTTCATTTAAAATTGTGGACAAGTTGCATCTGCATGTTTATTCTTATTGGCTGCCAACTATGTCACAGAACTTCATTATCAATTACCTGAAAAAGAATATCTCGTTGAAGATTGGTTAAGAATGGGATCTTAGGTAGAACCAAGACTATCAAACTCAGGAATCTACATAGACTCGTGGGAGTTTCATAGACTCAACTCATAAGAATGTACTTCATATAAGAATAATAACAAAATACCTATAGATAACATATCAATTAAACATTTCAACCAAAATACCTATAGATAATATAAATATTAAACATTTCAATGACATCATAAAATAAATTAGTAAATCATAAATTTCACAATACTTAAATAATCAAGTCTATTAATGTATTGCTACTAGATAATAATTTGTGGATGTGATAGTAGCAGTAGAATATTTTCATCAAGGGTTTAATGTTGGAGAACAAGGGTTTAATGTTGCTAGATGTGATGGTTCTTCGATTCAGGAATAATACATCAAATGGAGGTATGTTGAATCCTAAACGTACAGAAAATAATTTAAAATGATCTGCATCTTGATCTAATTTTTTTAACTTGCTAACTTGCTAATTTTATGGTAAACTCGAGAGTCTACCTAGAGTCTATTAGAAAGAGACCTTACATACTAATCAATTCACAAATGGTAAGTTTAGAGAGTTAAACTTAAGAATTTGATAACTATGAGTACAACTGCTGAAACCTTTTCTATTCTTCGTTTTAGTTTTTCCAGTGCCATAGTGTTGAATTTGATTCTCCAACCAAGTTACTAAGGTTAAGGAAACGGTGTGAAATAAAATTTAGAAATAGCCAACAAACCATGATAGATCTTCCTGTTTGGAAATCAGAGTTACAAGAGGAAACGTACACAAAATAATGTGAATTAAGAATAATAAAAAAAAACTAGAGCATGCAAATAGTACTTGTACAACAGGACAATCTTCTACTGTACTTGCGGTATTACGAAGCCTAGAGAGTGTACCTATTACCTAAACCAAAAACCAATGTATGCACACACTTCACTCATAAAATGTTCTCAGAAACTTTCTAATATTTTTATCACTTTGAAGCACTTGACTTTGATTCTGCTTGCATTTAACGGTAAATGAATTTGGCCTTATTCATTTCCAGCTCACAAACCACCCACCAAAGTAGCTTTCTGTTATTGTTTAGGGTAACTTCGACCAAATACAAGACACACGTACAGAGAGATCAGCCATTCATCCACCGTGTTTACCTCATACAACCTCATCTTCAATTTCTACCCATTCTAAAGCTGATTAAATATTGGTATTAGAGTGATAGGCATGTAATATTATCTTCCTTTCTCTTTCTTTATTAAAAAAAAAGTAATAGGTGTGAAGTATGATCAATGATTAATCTATGTCAAAAAAAAATTGTTGATCATCTTTAGTAGAGTTTTCTCTCTTAATTACATTTTTTTTATTTACAAACTCAAAATCGAGACCGCTTGAACGCTTCCACTATCTGTGGCAAACCGGAACCTGGCTAATTCCGCTATTACTGGTTATCTAACTATATGTAAGTAGGTCCAGCTTCCAGGTATGCGTCTTGAGAGACACACAACCTTATGGAGAAATTATAACCTCTTGGATAAGTTAGAGTATTTTATTTGTGACCCTTATTCACCAAACTAAACAGTAACTGTTTGAGGCATACATGTATGGTAGAATATGACCCTAATGGTGCAACTTTAGCTAGGACTTTAGCAACTGTCTGATTCATACATATTCCTACCATGTATGAGTAATATGACCCTCATGTTGTGGGGAAAGTCTGTTTTATAAATAGATTAATTTGAGTTTAACATGGTCCTCGGTGAACTTCACTATTTGTTTTGTTAATAGATTAATTTTGAGGAATATGACTCAGACAGCTGTTAAAGTTTGCTAAATAATTTGCGATTTGAGAATGACTCTTATCGAAAAATTTAACATTAATAGCTATTGGACTCAGCAGCTATGCTACTGGGGCCTTTATTTTTCGCTCACCCTATTTTGTTATTGGCATGATAAATTGGTGATCATAAACAATAGTTCCAGTACATAAACAATAGTTCCGGTAGATTTGATATTTTATTACTTGACGAGAGACGATCGTATATTTATAGTATCTTTCATATCAACTAGCTTCTAAAAAGGGATAGGATCATAAGAAAAAAAATCAAAAGCAATAACTTAGGCCCACCTTTTAAGATTTGGATTTGCAAAGGATTTCAGTAATTATGATCAATCACCAGATTGATCAGATTGGTATGCATTTCGTGGAATTATCTGTTAAGGATGGATACATTGCATCTGGTTCGGAATCTAATGAGTTACTGAAGCGAAAACATTTTTTTCTCCCTTAAATATAAGAAAATTTCAAATAATTTTATTATTTTTAAAATACCTATCATTTAATTGAGGTGTTGATTTCAATGATTCTTTCTTATTTTTTATATCAAGTTCCAATGAAGGATAAGTTAAAAAATATATATTTTTTAATTAAAATTGATGCAATTAAATGTAATTTATTTTTTATATCAAGTTCCAATGAAGGATAAGTTAAAAAATATATATTTTTTAATTGAAATTGATGCAATTAAATGTAATTAAGTGTATCATTTTTTTCTTCTTATTTTTGAGATTAGAGACAGTGTAGATTTTTATTTTTATCATAACCTTGACTTTGTAATATTGAACAGTAGTCTTGAGGCTCTAAGCTCAGTTCTGCCTCCCTTGAGTGCTAACTATCATGAAGCCCGCAAAATATTTCATTTTGCACTAAATGTGTCCAAAGAAATTAGTTGTTTAATTTGTTGAGTTTTTCTCTTTTGGGGTACTCTAAAGATTATTCTGGAGCCTGATCATAGAATGGAGTTACCTCAAGATTAATCTCACTTGATATTTGTTAGCTTTTTGGCAAGTATATCAAATTGCTCGTAATAACAAGTTGAGTGTCGTATCACAGGAATTTTGTTGCACTTATGTGACGTACTTTTCAGTTTATAAATTGTAAATTTAGTAAATATAATTTAAATCTAGCAAGGATAAGAAATTTAAAATTTAAAATAAAAGATAAAGATAATAGATAAGATAAGATAAAAGAAATTTAAAATAAAAGATAAAGATAATATATAAGATAAGATAAAAGATTTAAAGATAAGATTAAAAGATAAAATATTTAAATTGCGATAAAGATAACTGCTTCTACAAAATTCAAATAAATAAAATCTAAATCTACTAAATCTAAATACTTATTCTTACAACCCAACAGTAAAATAAGAAGGAATAACAACTTGAAAAACCAACAATAAAAATAGGGACTAACAACTTATAAGAAAAACCAACAATAAAAATAGGGACTAAAATCTATATCTTAAAATCGCTAAAACCTGATAAGTCTAAATTCTGAATTTGTGTGTTATCAATACCAGTGAACTAATTCTGCCCACATCTATCCATCTATAGGCCTACCTTAGTTACCTATCTTCTTCCAAATGCCCCCATTTGCGAAGACTCAATAACTGCTTTAAAATTACATTCTAGATGTTTGCTAAAGCATGGACATTGAGGCATTAAGTCATACTAACCCAGTGATTTATTTCTTTTATTGTTCTATTAAGTGTTACCCTCTCCCGAGTTGCCTAACCCTTAAAACCGATTCACGCATTCATTCCTTATCCCTAATTAGGCTTTACCCTCTCCCGAAAGACTAACAGAAAACAAAGTTCGAGATGCAGAATAAGCAAGAAAGAAAAACAGATAAAAGATAGATGTTCTCTTAATTGCCTCCTTTTAATGTTCTCTGGAAGGAAAAATCCTCTAAAAGATAACCCGATAATTTCTTCCTTTTAATGTTCTCTTAGGCGTTATCCTCTTCCGAGTGGCCTAACCCT
This sequence comes from Glycine soja, assembly GCF_004193775.1. Taxonomy (NCBI): domain Eukaryota; kingdom Viridiplantae; phylum Streptophyta; class Magnoliopsida; order Fabales; family Fabaceae; genus Glycine; species Glycine soja. Next base: position 2,633,536 of record NC_041017.1, read on the forward strand.
TAAAACAGATTCAAGTATTGATTCTTTATCCCTAATTAGGCTTTACCCTCTCGAGTGGACTAAACCCTAACAGAAAGCAAGTTCAGAGATGTAAAGAGAAAGAACGATAAATAATAAGAACCTGGAGGGAATTCCTTTCTTTATTGATAACTCTTAAGAACCTGGAAGGAATTCCTTTTTTTATTTATAACTCTTGAAATGCTTCATAATCATTTGAAAGAAAGATAATAAGAATATAAGAAGAGGGAAGGAGAAGGAGAGAACTGAGAGCGAGAGGTCTAAAAATTGAGCTCTTAGGAAGTTTTCCTAGGCTGACCCTTTTATTTATAGGTGCAAACTTGGGCTTGGACTTTTTCTGATTTTCTTCTTTTTTTCCTTTATTTCTACTCCTTTTTGCTTGTTGTACCTCCCTTTTTCACATCTACAATCAAAATTCGAAATTAATTAAATCTTTCCAAATTAAAGCATAAATAACTACTAAATAATTAATTCTAAGTTAATTTTAGACCAATTTTCCATTATTAATTCACTATTATTTAGCAGTTATCAACATTGTTATTGTTTTTGTCATTCACATGATTAGATGTGCTTTTGTTCATCAATAATTACTAATCTCATGCAACATCTAGCTTTGTTATCACAATCTTAATGTTTTTTTTAAGAAAGCTTAAAATTTTATATCTAATAAGTAGTTCATAGGTTTAATTCAAGCCAAGGTTATGCATATTTGAATGTAGTAGATTTTTGCTGTTATGTAACATCAAGTTTATACTTTATATGACATGTAAGATGCTTGGAGTTCATGTATAGGTTCTATACCTAATTTAATGTGTACAATGAGTATCATCCATTCTTACAATTAAGAAAGATAAAAAAGGTGATGTGATTCATATTATATCATGCTAATGATATTTATGGGAGTTTACTTCTCTTAGTTGAAAATGTTAACAAGATACAAATCTATTTATATATATAAAAGTTGAGTTTCTCAATATCACGTTGTTACATTAAGAAAATTAGTGATTTGGAGAAAGGAAGAATTTCTCAATATCAAGCGGTCACATTAGAAAAATTAGTGATTTGGAAGGAGAGACTTCTCAACATCTGTCACATCAACAAAATTATAATTTGGAGGAAGAAGAACATTTTAGATTGTGTCACTCTATTAGTAGCATTAATCAATAGAAGTTGATATATTTTAATAAAATCAATAACTTTTCACATTAATAATAATTTAAATTATTTGTAATATTTAATTTTACATATTGAATTAATATGAAGGAAAACTTATTAAATAAAATAAATGTAAAATTTTATGCTAATTTAATATTACTATCTATCCAAAAATTTATTTATTTTTATAATTAGTTGCTTTAAAATATATTTCTGGAAAAATAATAAATTAAACTCATGACTTTAAAGTTATAATATAATATAAAAATTAAAAAAATATAAAAATTAGATATATATATATATATATATTAAATTATTAATAGTTATATTCAATGTTAATTATTTAAATTATGAATAATTAGATAAATGTAAATTAATGATAGAAGAATAATAGTTAATATAAATATAAGAATTTTTACATTATTTGTATTGTAAATTTTATTATTACAAAAAGAAACAATAGAAATGTATAGTTAATAACATATTAAAGATTAATAATAAATAAAAATAATTGGTGACATCTTTAATAAGTTAATAAATATGTAAATAATAATATTTAAAGTTTGAAATATATAATTATTTTTATAAATAATTTTTGAAAATTAGTAAGCAATGAAAATAAAACTAAAACTAAGAAAAAATAAATAATTATAATAATAATAATAATTATTAAATAGAGATTATTCAATTTATATTGCGTCATAGTAAGGTTAATTAATTCAAACTTCAAAACTTTAAAAATATTACACAAAATTAATATATTCAAAATAAGTAAAATTATAATTTTAAAAAATAATTAATACTATTTCAACAAATTTAAAAAATATTTAATTTTTTATCATAAATACACACTCAAATTTAAATAAATATTATACATTATAAATATATATATATATATATATATATATATATATATATAATTCTTTAACTTCTATGTTTCATATGATATTGCATTAATATTATTGCTTGGAGAAAAAATAAATTATTGTAAAATTCAACATACTTAATAAGTTTAAAGAGAACATGTGTTCATTAAAAATGTAATATTTAATATTATTTTTTAATTTTAATATTTATATATTTATTTCAGTACTAAAAATATTTAAAATGAATAATTTAATTTATGTACATTTATTTTTCAAAAGATATTGTATCACCATTATTATTACTTGAATGAAAAAAAATTACAATAAATTTTAATATACTTAATTTTTAAGTTAAAATTAACTCAATTAAAAATATATTTGATCAACTTTCTTATTAATAATATAATTATGTTTAACATAATACTAAATATTTAAAAATTATTATTTTTATTTATATAAATAAATAAATATAAACTGATATATATATATATATATATAATATTTAAAAACAAAAAATCTGTGCAACACATCATCCATAAGACTAACACAAGTTTGATTGAAACTAAGACAAGTTTGTTGTTTTACAGCATGACTTCTTGCTCCTACACATCATCCATGATCCTGAGACTGCAGTCTGTTAAGCAAGTGAGGGACATATTACTAAAGCAGATCTAGATGCTTCGCAGAGATACATACTAATTATCTTCCAAATCACTTTAGTTTATATGAAAAAGTACAGGATATGATCTATGTGTTGCATTTACTTGCAAATATTAACTGTAGTTGATATAATGGTTCAAATATTAATTTTTGACCTTCATTTAAAATTGCGTAGAAGTTGCATGTTTATTCTTATTAGCTGCCAAGTGCCAACACTATCTCTATGTCACAGAACTTTGTTATGCGATCATAGGTAGAAAAACTGAAACCTTTTCAGTTTGTTTTTATTGTTTTCTCTTATGTTTGAAGTTTTTTCCAGTACCATAGTGCTGGATGATACTCCAGGTTCTATTTCATCCCAGTTACTAAGGATAAGGAAATGTTTGAATAAAAGTTTTCATGCATTAATGAGACTTTTCGCTGTGGCATGAATACGAGGAGTCTGTCACAGAACATTTTGCTGTTCCTATCCTTTTTCACAAACTACTCATGTCAAGAATACCTTAATTTAAACTAATTAAAGTTAGTTATGTGAATCCATCCTTGCAAAAGGAGAAGAGTCCTGAGTTTATAAGCTATCTGCTTGGTGTCTGAAGTCAGACTAAAAAGCCAGGATTTATCTTGAAAATCTGGTGAGGATGTTCTGTGATCTAAGAAAGCTCAGAGTCTGAGACATGACCAGGAGATACTCTTCTTATTGCTCTTGGACTTGATATCATGTGGTTATCTGAAGTAATTCTCAAAGTTCTTGTACGAGGGGACATTTGTGGAGGTCTGGCCAATCTCCCTTTTGGTGTACCTGCATTGAAAAACACATGCAATGTCAAGAAACAATTAGCAATTTATAAAAGAGTCCTACTATTCAGTGAGTTGATTTCACTAAACAGGAAGTAGGATTGATGTCATTTAGGGTCTGTTTGATTCTCTTCTCACTTTTTTGTTTTAAAAATGGTTATCTAAAACAATTTCACACCACTTAACAATCAATTTCTCATTCATAATCTATTAAGTTTTGAAAATTGTTTTCAAAATAAGTGTTCTAAAAACCAAAAAAGCAGAATTAGGTGGAGGGTGTTTTCACTTTTTTTTTTCTGTTTTATTTTGTTCAACCTCTCTCAATTTCACACATGGTTCCTTTTCTTGCACCACCCTTTACCAGTTGTGTCAGCAGCCTTTTTTAGTTCTTTTTTAAAAACTAAACAATTTCTTAAAATAGAAATCAAACTCGCCCTTATTATAATCCGCTTGTATTTCAGCCTATTAGTAAATTTTATCGAAAAGTGTGCATTGGTAGTATTTCTCTTTCACAAATTTCACTTGTGTATGTAATGTATTACCTTGTTCGATTGAGTTGATATCTAAAGAATTGGTAAAGTGAGGACATAGTGTATAGTCAAGTAACGGCAGTTCGTGAAAATTGATTTTTTGGGCTTGCTAAGTTCCTTGTACTTGTTCTAACTTGAAAATTGCTATATGCCATTTCTGATACCAATATCGTACTTGTTTTGACTTGAAAATCCTCTCAAACAATATCCGCATGCTGTTAGAAACAATAGTCTATCATGAATCATGATACATTTTCAGTTAATGAGACATAATGGTTGTTTGCTTTTTTCATTAACCAAGGATCTCAGCAAGGAATGAAAAAAAAAACAAATGATGGCTAAAATACTTCTGTAATTTCATTAGTTTCTTCCTGCCAGACACTTTTTTATCCTTAGCGTGCGAGAATTTGCAACTAGAGATTTTTAGTAGTGAAAAAGAAACTCAAACTTGCCATATTAGCATAAATCATTTTGATAGAGAGAAAGGAACTCACAAACTTTCCATAACATTTATAATTCAAGCATTAGCTTCTTAAGAATCATTAATTGATGTACTTTAGAATTGCATGGATACTAATAGCAAGACCAAAAAATTCAGAAAGTAACCTGGTTGTTTGGTGAGCTTCAAATCAAGAGATTTCCTGGTCAATTGAATCCTTCTGTTCAAAATATCATGTCCAAGCAAAGACTTCCTTTCAACTGTGGATGGAAAAGGTTCATCCCCAGAAGTAACAAGTTCATCACCACAAGCTGAAGCATCACTTCCAGACTCAGAGTTATCCTTACATCCTGTGCTTACTTTTTCTCGCTCTATAGCTTGATATGCAAACATTTGAAATGGAGTGATTGGTACTGATGGTGATTCAGAACCTCCCCAAGAAGGAAACTTCCTCAGAAGCACAGACTCTATATCACAGTAATCTACTGGTGGCACTGGTGGTTCTGGCTGATTGCTGTAACCAGGATTCAATGCAAGAAACCTTTTTATATAACGAAGAACTCTACATATGGTAGCGAAGCTCGGACGTTGATGCGGATCAATATGCCAACATCTCTTTGTCAAGTTAATGACATATTTGGGTGAATTGGGTGGGAAAAGTGGCCTCTCTCCTGCCCTTATGTTTCTGCTCATTTTCTCCCCTTGGAGATGGCTATCTTCAAAAGGGACTTTTCCAGTTAGAAGCTCAAAGCAAACCATTCCAAAACTGTACACATCAGATTTCTCTGTGTATTTGGAGTTTGCTTCACCCCCTGAATGATCTTGCTCTTCAAGTACTTCCGGAGAGTACCAGATGAATGGGGGAGTTCCATTCTGATTTGTGTTCCCTTTCTGGGTCAAGTCCTTAACAGAAGTTAGTCCAAACCCCATTACCTTGGCATGCAAGTAACCTTCTTGGGATGTACCTCTAGGCCTAACAAGAATGCTTGAAGGGTTTAGTTCTCCATGATATACTTTCTTTGAATGCAAATACTCCATTCCCCTGGCAATCTGAAGCATGAGATCAATTGCCACATGAAGCAAGAACGGTATTCGCTTCCGCGGACCGTGAATCTCTTTGATGTGGGTGGAAAGGGTTTTGCTCATTAGTTCCATTACCAAAAAGCATTCCTTCTTCTCCTCATCAGTAAAACCACAAAGGCTGTCCATTATATTAGGATGGGAAAGAGATAAAAGTTCTATGATCTCAGGTTCCAAAGCCTCAATGTCCCCAGAAAAATGTCTTATGACAAAGCTTTCACCTAACCATGAAATCTCCTTGTACTGACTTGCATTCCCCATTCTTCTCCTCACCTGATAGTCCTTAGATCCAACCAATATTGAACTTGGCAAGAGCTTCCCTACAAGTGATTCTGATCTCTCCAAATTCCTCAAAAGTAAATCTATCAATTTCTTCTCATACTTTGATATACCTTCCACTTTCTTTTCATGGATTTTGTTGTAAAGGAACCATCTATCTTCCTTCCAAACCGTATCATATCGGCGGCAGAAGTCCTGAGTGATGAGGTACTGTTTCCCAAATTTCCACTGGAAAAGCCTCATGTCTCTATATTCTTTCCTATACTTATCGGAATTGATAAGCCTCTTCCTTTGCATCTCCTCTTGATCCCACCCTGATGTTTCCCCTGCAGACTCAATGGCTTCAATCACAACAGGCATGCAACAAAGCAAGTTGTGTATATGAAACTCAACACAATCATTGTTGTGGCTCATGACAATGGATTTAGCCCACCAGTCCTTTGTTTCCATGCAATGCCTAATGTAAGCTTCTCCTTCTCTGAAAATCTTATGGATCTCTCTCAAGGGCTGTTCTAGAATCTTCCACTTCCCATTCTTCTCTTCAAATTTCAAGTTCTGTATGATCTCATCTGCAATACATTCATATGCAAAGGTGAACACATCAAGCAGCAGACAACATTGCCTATGATTGATTTGTATGCTCTCCCGGAATACCATCACAGATTTCAAACCCCCTAGTGCCTCCCCAAGTTGTCTAAATTGTTCCATAACTGTTGTTTTGATCTAAAGTAAACCCTGTAAAAAAAGAGAAGAGATGAATAAGTATGAATAGTATTCATTCACAATGAAAACCATCAAATCAATGTAATTCATCAATTAGTTTAGATGCTAACCAGATAGGAATGGTGGTGAGGAATCAAAGAATGAAAGCAAATGAAGGAGATTGAGATCAAGCTCCTTCTTGCGTAAAGCTGATGCAGATTAAAGCACTTTCAATATGGTACAAAACTAACTCGGGATTTCTTCTTTCCAAGATGTGATAAAATAAAAAAATAAAAAAACAGGGACAAAAATGAGTTCTGTGTTTCCTATACAAGATGTGATGCCAACAACTTTCTAAGAGAATAAAACAATCTTGGAATAGGAATGAAAAACGTAGCAAACTAAAAAATGAAAAATGAAGAATAATAAAAATTTGGTAAAATGTTTTACTTTGTAATATTAACAAAGACCAATAACAATTTTTCTGGGAAGTTGTGTGTGAGTTTTGTTACAAGATTAGAATGTTGGTGAGCTTGAGCTTGACCACCCTAACATTCATTGTGAACGGTTCTGTGGGGAGGACAGTATTCAAGCGAGTTTTAAGGGTCTGTCTGGTTTGTTAGAAATGACCAATTCTATCTACCTACTCCTCAGTTAATACATGTCCCTTAATAATTAATCCTTTAATTCCCCAACTAGTGCTTCTTGCCATGCCAACTTTCAAATGACATTGATCTAAAGGCCACAGGTTTGGGCCGATTTGAGAATTTTGTTGGAGGGTGATTTGTAAATATTTTGTAAGTATTTAGTGAGTTTTGAAGTATGTTGTGATGCTAATAAATTTCTGGGATCCGATTTACCAAAACTTTATCATATAAAAAAATCTAAAACTTGGATCTTAACCATGACCTAAAATTAAAAATGTAAGATCATTATGTTACATTTTGATTTTTACAATCAAACTAGAATAAGAATCGTTCTTATGGAATGGTATCATGCCTAAAAATTAGATATGTGAATAATTTAGATAAGTGATTGTTAATAAGAAGAAGGAAAGAACAATTTAACTATTTGGAAGTTATTGTAAATTGAAAGTAAATTTATAGAAAAGAATAATTGTTCGCGATGGTTATGAATAATATTTAAATAATGAAAGAGAGAGAGAGAGAAATAATAAAAGAACTTAAGCAGATTTTCTTTTGGTCAAGACTTGATTAAATATTAAGTTAAGAAAAAAAGAGGAAGTATAGAAAATATTTTTCAATTATATTGTCCACTATTATATGTAAGTTTATATATAAGTTACACGTTTACAGTTTAAAATATTTTAAAATAATATCTATAACATTTAATTAGTATAATAGTATGAGGCCTAAATTAGCTCGTGCTTATTGGTCAAGACCTCGTATAAAAAAATATTAGGTGATTGTTACGTTAGTTGAAGTGATAGAGATGATGTTGTAATTTAAACACAGATTTTGAATTTGAATCTTGGATATATAATTATATGAAAAATTTTATTATTTAAATTATATAATAATTTGATCCGATTCCAACATGATTATCATTTTCCCTAAAAGTGGTTTAAACCAGAAAATAAAAGAGAGAGATGATTTGTCCAATTTTATTTTTTTTGTTACAAGATGATTTGTCCATTTAAGAATGAATAGCAATTCATGCTATTGTAACAAACATTCTTCCTGATAATGTAGTATATTGCGATTTACTTGACCAGAATTAGGCAGAGTCAGAGGCCACAATTCCATTTCAATCTTGCATTGCATGCATGCATGGCTTACTGCAAATTAAGATTCCCTAGCGAGGCCGCAAGACAAAGCAACATGACCAAAATTTGAAAAGATGGTGTAATCAATGAGAATCCGTACTAAGTGATATAGTATATCCTTGCAAAATTCAAAGGAATAGCCCGCAGTTTAAGATGTCTTTTCTCTAAAGGCCTGCATGCATGCATCACAGAGGGTGGAATAACATATAGTACTATGACAGCAATCTTTTATATGTTTTTAATAAATGATATTCATATACACAGACAAAAAAGAAAAGATAGAGAAATAAAAGACGTGATAAATGATACTATACTGTGATAGGTAAAGAGATAGAAAGAAAATAAAGACACTGTGCAAGTATATGAATATTGTTGTTGATTTTTTTTTCCTTTTCTCTTTTATCTCTTCGTCTTGGTACTCTCCCCCTTTTCTGACGAATATTGAAGGTGTCACTCCCTGCAAGCTATGAATTTTACACCTGCCTCATTGCGCATAATATTGAGTTTTGTGGTTTGGTCCACACTGTCACTTTTGATATAGAGTAGAGATTTATGCACTTGTTTTGATTGTATTTATTTATTGTTTATAGAGCATATACTAACAAATAATGAAATCAAATACTTGTCTTTTTTTGTGTCTGTGTGAAACTATGGAAAGTTGTATATTATGAACAAGTGATGATTGGTTCGAATAGTGATGAATCCGGGTTTATTGAACAATTGGTTGGTTAGGCATTCGAATTCTAAGTCTTTTGGTTAAGAGGAGTAATCCATCTTTAAGTGCTTTCATATCTCTTTAGTACTCTCAATAAACAACTGGGAATACTCCTTACAAGTATAATATAATAACAAAAAAAAAACTTAACTAATTGGAATTAAGTTTGGTGGACTCACTTAAGGAAAGAAAGTCCTACTATTCAGAAGAGACAAAGATAATATTTATTCAAAGAAAACCAAATTCCATACCATTTACGCCAATTAGATGTAGCATGTCTTAAAGAACAGGAATCATGTATCTGACTGACGTGGGGAATGGATTTTAAGCCCTGTGGTGATCAATCAACTTCACAATCCACATGATACAATAATCAATTAAAGCAGTTGGTGTTACTAATTAAGATGTCATCTAGTCCATTGCTTTTTCACATTAACAACTTCCAAGTGATCAAGAATTAATAAGCTTTGTTTGTGCTGTTGTATTATAAGATATAGGCATCAAATACTTAAATTCATTTTCACAATAAGCTGTGAAGCACTAGTCAATCTTTGAAACTTAGGGAAGTTGTCCCACTAACAAAGGAATTAGCTTGTTGCAAGTGTATTAGAGAGCTTAGATGTTGACAACATATATGCTGCGATTCAGGTATAGTAACATGTGTCTGCCACAAATTATGTAAGCCGAAGTTCAATGGTAAGGGATGTAAAATAATAATAATAATTTTACCATCCATATATGTCTTTTGGGACGTATTATTATTGCCACACTCTTTGGCTATTATCTTTTTTCTTTTTCATATAGTATTTGCATGGTGATAGAGAGAGATGCAAAAAACTCCTGCACAAAATATTTTAAAAAAACAAGAGGAAGGTTATTTTCATCTTTGGTTAATTTAAAGCACACACGAAAAAAAAAATATCAAGTTAAACTCTGATATATCAAGAGAGTTTATAACAATATATATTTATTGTTAAACCAACTAAATTAGATTTGTTGATACACGATAATCTTTAATTTCAGTGACACTTTTACTTAATTTAAAAACAAAGTACATAATTCTTTTAGAAAAAAAATAAACAAATCAATTCATAAGAAGAGAATATTTTAATTATGAAACAGAATTTTAGTATTAAATGAGACTACAAATGACAATTTTTCTCATCGTTCGAGGATCATTCGTGAGGTAAACTTTGTTTGGATTGTTGAAAGTATAACCCCCACCCAGGCACGGAACTATGTGTTGGTCAAGGGGCCATAACCCCCTCATATTTTTTTTTAAAGTTTCACAACTAATATCAATATTTTAATCATAAAATTTTTTATTTTGTTAATTCTTAAGTATTAGATAAAATTTTACTTTACTTTAAAGGTTTTTTTAAATATTATACATGTCCTGTGGACTTTTTCTCTGTGGCTCGAGTCCATGATTTTTAAATTAGTATCCCTAAAAAATATAAGATAAATTTAAAAAATTCATTCAATTATAATTTTTTTAAACATTTTAAATTCTTTTATCAGTAGAAATGTAGAAGATATCTTAATACATTCTTTTCTTAATAAAACATATCATATTCAATTACTTAACTAATATAGACTCACACAAATATATTATAAAAATTTAATGGTTATGCATTAAAATTATAAAATAATTTTATAATGTAATCAAGTAACAAATTATTATTTATATAATTTTTAACTTAATTATTATAAAATTCAATAAATTTAATATAAACAGTGTATTATAGTTAGATGATTATGTAAAATTATTTTACATTATTAAAGTATATTACTTTTTTTTATATTGTAGTATTAGCAAGCATATTTTGATAGTTTTATCTGTTTCTTATCTCATAAAATAAATTATTTATTTATTTATTTTCATGTATTAATTTATATTGTATGGGTAAAAAATATAATTAATTTAAATATTTGTATCCATTATTTAATTATTTTAATTTCTTTTTTATTGAAAATTATTTTAATTTAATTTCTGTTATGAACAATTGTTGATGATAAATAAAAATAATTTTTAAAAAGATTGTTATTATTAGCCCTATTTTTCTATCTGGCCCCTGTCCCACCCAAACAAAGATAGGGATGAAATCCGAAATAATTTAGAACAGAGATTATATATACTTATCTCCCACCAACACTTCCGATAAAAATTACAAAATTATCCTCAATAAATAACTTATTAATGCACGATACATTTTTTTATCTACGTTTATGCAACTAGTCAGAAGCTATGATCCCAATAGCTTCTACGGCTTCTTCTTTTTTGGATTTGATGTAAGTATAACAAAGGACGTGAGCATGTGTCCAAACAAGCTATTGGTAATTTTTAGTAAGTTAATTATGTTTTTAAATCTTGTAAGAACAATAAATTTTAGTTTCAGCTTTTGTTAAGTTTTTCTTAATTTTAATATCTCAAAAATCTAAAATATGTGTTTATATGACATCAGTTAATTAAGTGTTTATATGTCAACAGAAAGTCACATGTTATTATATCTAATTAATTAAGTTTAGTTGGTCCATTAATTCTTAAACCTACTTATGATTTTTCAATAACTAAATTTCCATTTTCTACTTGATTGACTGAACACTTACATATTTTTGGTAGAACATTTATATTTTTATGATCGACTTGTTTGACTTGAATGCTTCTTTGTCAATATTTCCAACTGATAGCAGGCACAAGTGGCGCTTTTGTTTTCAATTGGAACCAGCTCAGGTGATAGACAACGGATTAAGACCAATGTCTGGCTTCAATTTTATCTACTTCCTTGCTTTGGTGTTATTCACATGTTTTCTGTAGACACATATGATCATGTCATATAGAGAGAGAGAATAAGATATGTATTGTTCTATTTTGCCGTTTACTTCCCTAATCTTTCAACTAAAATACACTTTTTTTTCTCAGGCTAGGGCATCACGTGCTGGCAATTCTACATGGAACATGCCTTCAATTGCATAAGTGACAAAACTGGCGGAAAAATACAAATCCTTTCCCCCTTTGATAACGTGCTTGATTGGTCTCACAATTTTTGTAAACTTGGCTTCCCTTGTTTAAAATAAAAGACACCTGCAAGTTAAATTAAAAACCATCTCATATACTCCCAGTGTATGAAATTATTTATATGATCATTTTTATACAATGATTGCATAAAACAATACAATTTGGACGGTACATATGCTTTTATGCCCCCTAGCTAGTTATATGGAGGGAAAATAAAACATACCTTCAATTTATAAGTTTTCATTAATATCACTATATACATCATAATTGTATATTGTCTCATACTTCCAGGTAACTGAAAATTAGATGTTAATCTCTTCTTTTCTTTTTTTTCTGAATAGTTAGACACTAATCTCAAACACTCCAAATATTTATTAAAGAGATTGATATCTCTTTACATATATTCTTTTATACACATATAAATCTTATAATCAAACTCATAATTACATGTTTAAATATAGTTATCTTTCAATCATATTATTACATGCTAGGTATCGTATCACGTAAAAAAAGATTGATATTCTGTACTTATTTGTCTTAACTATAATAATTCTTATGCAATAAACATCTGTTATTGTGACATTGTCCTCTGCTAATGTGACAAGTTACAATGCAGCTCAGGTGACGTAATCCTATATTAATTGTGCTCCGAAATTAGTCTTGGATACCATGTCTCACATCAATGAATTACAGTAAAAAAAAAACTTGTTATAGAGAATATAAAAAATACTTACACAACACATTTTAATTAATTCTTTTATTATTAATTAAAATTTATTAAAAAATATAAAATTATATAAACCTCACTCTTTATTTAATCAACGTTCACTCTAATAATTCTACCCAATAATAATAATAAAAAAGTATGATACTAACACTGCTCAAGAATATATGATTTAGTAAGAGGACTATGGGTCTAAAATACTATAGAAAAAGAAGTCCCTCAAGCTAAAATCCTACCCCGCACATAAACTCTAGTATCTTAATTGGTTCCCCAAATTATAGTCTATAGAGCATCTGCAACTAGGTGTCATCTACAATTGAATAGCTTTGTACACAACAACCTTAAAATACACATTCTATTCCATACAAGGCAAAGCTTATTTTCCCCCAAAGAAAATCTTCTACTCTATATATAATCTATAATATGCTTATAACTCAAATCTTTTACAAGGATTTTTACAATTTAACAAGAGAAAGAAAAAAAAAATGGGCCAGACAATACATGCACCCCCAGACCCTTCAAAATCGCCTGGTTCCAGGTTGTTTCCTAACAGAAGATACAGCCAAAACATGTCAGACTGACATGAGTGATACACAGCTAAGGAGATGAACTATCATCATCATCTGAGGAATTGTATTGTCTCTTTCCAACAAGTCCTGGAAGGGGTTGTGGAAGCATAGGGTTCACTGGGACAGGGAATCTATGTGCTGAACTAACCATGGTTCTCTCATTTATCATACCAACTTCTTTGCACACCCTATCAAGAACTGTTAAGAAGTCTCTTACTACCATGAAGATTCTAAATGGATGAGCTTCTTCCTTTGACAAGTTTCCATGGAAATACTCTGTGATCTCCTTCACAAGGGATAGTGCAACACTTTCTTGTGCTTGGACTTTTAGAATCTCCTCCTCGGCCATTCTCATGAACTTGTTCATTGACTCTCTGAACTTCTGGCTGCTTTCATCGGACCCTCCTGCTTCATCCAGCTGCACAACCTCTGCAATGTGTGCAATCCCTTTCGAGAGCTTGGAGACCTCACTGCTGAGGACTTCAGAGTCCATCGCGGCAGCCTTCTTCACATTTGCTAGGTCGGAACTCAGACTAGACACGACTTGCAGGCCGAGCCTTCTACACTTGGCATCATCGTTCGAGTTCGCACTCGGTGTTGGATTGGTACTCGAGGGACGTGCGCCTTCAGTTCTGATGATTTCTTGTACGACGAAGTGCAGTAGAGTGGTTTTGCCGTCTGCGCCTTTGACGTCAACCAGCTTCAGAAGCGTATCAAGCTTGAATGCATGAGCATCACCACGGTTCGTCCCAACGTTCATGCGGTTCCCGGTTTTGAGAACGGCCTCTAGAAGCTTCAAGAACATTCTACTGTTTCGCAGCTCTTCACAGGCAGTCTGCAAATGCAAAGACAATAGAACTCATGACATGTACAAAGAGAAACCTCTTGAGAACCATGTATGGACATTGTTACCGGATTCTGCTTAGCCTCCATCATAAGAGAATATATATGGGAAAAGGGGCAGAGAGAGATGGAGAGAAATAATGGGACTGGAAATAAATAAATCAATGGAAAAGAATGATGATTGATTACTACCTCCAAAGTTTGAAAGGATTTCCTAAGATACTCCACTTCTGACTCAAAATTGGCTATGTAAAGCATTGCTTCCACCCTTTTAAATGCGAAAGGTACATCAAGCACTGCCTTCAAAAATTTCTCAGCAGGACCAAGCTTGGTTGGAGAATCATCTTTATGTTCCTTCAATTTGCGTTCTTCCTCCTTGCTTGGTGCCATTTTTAACAAGCTTTCAAGTAGTTCGGTTCCGAGAGTATCAGTAACACCTGTCAAAAAGATAAATTGACTTGGTTACATAATTGGAACGTAAATAAGTAGTAAAAATTGGAAAGTGGTGGCCAGATTTAGTAATTGAAAGCACATTCTAATGAACAAGGGCTACAAGCAAAATTTTACAAAATAAGTTAATTTGTTCCAACAAAGAAAGAATATAGAGAGAGAACACCACAAACACGTGGCAAGATGAAGACTCTTTCATTTAGTACATTATGAACCTTGTGAATCACATATCGGACAGATCAATAGACTTACCAAACATAGATTTATAATGCAGAAATATATTGTTTCAGTAACCAGACTACTGGAGTCTGGATGACAGAAATAACTTTGCTAAAAGAAATTATCCAGATATAAACCATTCTGGTAGCGAACAAAACAGACCACTAGCTTTATTCAAGTGACACGTATTATTTACAACTATATGTAGGCAATAAACACATCTTCCTCTCAATGAAGAGTTGAAGACCTACACCTATTCACCTAACTTCTACTATACCAAAGCAAAAGTTGTTGCCAAATTAGTGTCGACATATCTCTGTTCTTTTTCCTTTGAAAACTTCCCACTTTATCCAGCAACTGTATAAAATACCCAAGCATCAACTGCACATGCAACTAAAATTGATGTGTCGGGAGTGGGTAAAGAATTTACTCCAAATGATTATTATCAAGAGGCCAAGATCAGCAAGAATTTAAACCGGTGCCAATATTACCACAACTGCCAACACTTCAAATAGAAGTTTTTCTATGCAAGGAACAAATCAATAATTACAACAAAACTAGAGAAGTTTGAAGTTATGACCTCAACAAGCCTATATAACCAAGGGAAAAATACCTTCTAAGAGTGCTTCACACACTTCTTCTATAGTCACATTAAGTGCTCTTAACAAGATAGCAATGTTTTGGGACTTTTTAGGATCCAATACCCTATCCTCCTGGTTTTGTGGCGCAAGAACAGAGCGTGGAGTAGTATCCTTAGGTTTCGGATTTGGCGTGTTCACTACAAACAAAGTTTCAATCATCTCCTCATTCAACCTGCATCAAACCCAATTCAAAGCAGTTAAATTCAAGAACAACAAGCACACGTGAATCATCAACAACTGAAAATGCAATTCCCTAAGCATAACAAATTAAAAAGGCAAAAAGCAACAACATAACAAGATAGTAACATAGTGAGTGACAGTTGAAGATCTTACTTGAAAGAACTGGACCTCAACTGATCCCACACCATCTCACGATCAGAGCTGGCCCTCACTTTGTCCCAATGCAAAGGCTTCAACTTAGGCTTAGATGTCTCTTCAGAACCCTCCTCAAAATTCTGAGAACTAGCAGGTGGCAACTCAACTGGTGAAACCTTTGTGTTTGGGGTTTGCAACACAAAAGGCCTAGAAGGTGGCGTCAGCGGCGGCGGCCTCGACACCGGTTGATCCACCGGCGTCAAGGGAGACGGCATCTCCCACTGCTTACGCTGCCGTGGAACCGCCAGTGGTGGCGGTGGCGGCGGTGGAGGCGGAGGAGGAGGAGGGGCTAAAACACTACTAGATGGAGCAATTGGTACTGAAAGAACCGGAATTTCCCATTGTTTCCTCTGTGGAGCTGAAAAATTCGGTGCTTCACCAATTGGTGTCAACAAATCAGGAATCTCCCAGTTTTTCCGAGAAGGTGGTGGCTGAGGCTGAGGCTGAGAGTTCAACTCTCTCTCCGGCGAAGAAAGCAGCGTCGGCGACAAATGCAACGATGAGAGAGGAGAATGTCGGTACCGATCTGAAACATCGGATATTGTCGGAGACTGATCCAACCCATGATGCAAGGTCATCCCTTTATCCGGCGACGGCAGAGAAAACGCCGAGGACTTCCCAATGGAAGAGGCGTTGGACAATCTCGGTGACCCACTTTCGTTTTTCGACTTAGACGAACCAAAAGATTGCGTCTTTTCAAGCACAACAAGTCCTGGAACTGATTCTCCATCTGGGGTTTGGCTTTTCTTAGGCGACAGAGAGAGCGGCGACAGCGACGGAGACTGACACTCCCTCCGCTCCGGCGTCGACGACATTGACGGCGACGACGGCACGTGCTGCCCGAAAACCGGGGACGGCGACGACAGTGTGGACGAGGACGCGGAGCTTCTAATCGCCGCCTCCTCCGGCGGCGACGAATGATGAGTTATGGTATTTTCCGGCGACTTGGGTAGTGATCTTCTAGGGCTTATACTCACCGGGGGAGAAAGACTAATGGAATGAGAGCGATCCGGGGAAGCAGAAGAGGAAGAAGAGAAAGAAGAAGTGGATGACTCACTTCTGCTGCTACGACCAACTAAGTTTTCTCCGGCAATGGCGTTGAAAACTCGCCGGGAACCCGATCCGGTTCCGGCGGAGCCTTCTCTTCCGTTATTCAGCGATCCCCTCGGCGAGTAGAACTCTTCTTCGTCGTCCTCCAACGTCGGCGTCGATTCCTCCCGAAGCCTCGAAGCTTGCCTCGCCAGAGGCGGCAGCGGCTGAAGCTCCGGCGAGTCCATTTTCCGTGGGTTCAACGCGGAGGCACGTGGGTCAGAGAGCTCGTCGACGCCGCCGCCGCGGGAGTTCACAATGGTGCCAAGGTAGAGAAACTCAGAGCTGGTAGAAGACGTGTTTCTCACTTTCCGGGCGGGGGCGGAGCCTCCGCCGGTGGTGGCTTCGCGGGGGAAGAGACGGATGCTGCTGTCGGATCTGAGGGTTTTTTCGTCGGCGGAGTAGTTTTTGCGGCGGCGGCGGCAGTAGATGAAAGCGGAGAGAGCGACGACAGCGGCGGCGCAAGCGACGGCGGCGATGGCGACGGCGAGGAGTTTTTTGGAGGAAGATTTGGACTTTTGGGTCTGGGGGAGGATGAGGGAGGAGATGTTAGCAGGGAAAGAAGCAAAAGCTGAAGGAGAAGGAGGTGGTGGAGGAGAAGGGTATGTTGGGAAAAAGGGTGCGGAAGAAGAAGCATTGGTGTTGGGTGTGGTGGAAAAAGGGTACTTAGGGTTTGGGGGTGATGGTGAAGTAGATTGTTGAGGAGGAGGAGGTTTTGGGGGTTGTGAGGGAGGAGGGGAACCATCTTGAGGGAGAAAGGGTTGGTGGAGGATTCTTCTGTTGGTGGTGGGTGTGGAAGTGGAAAGGAGTGGTGCAATGAGGAGGAAGAGTGTGAGGGTGAGGGCGGTGCTGCACATTGTGCTGTGCTGTGTCTGTGTTGGGTGTTGTTTTCTCTCTTATGCTAAATGTGGGAGAGAGAGTGTGTGTGTGTGTGGAAGGGAGAGAGGGAGAAGAGGATTTGTTAGAGTGAGAGTGGGAAAAAGGTTTAATTAGATGGACAAAAGGGAAGAAAGTAGAAGGTAAAATTTAGGTGGTGGTTGATCCAGCTAAGATTCTGCTTTTGCCATGTGTTTTGCTATTTCCACTCTCCCTACTTCTGACCTTCTGTGCTCTGTTCTACTACTGTACTGTTTTTCCTCCACTTTTTAACTTTTTTTATTAATTGTTATGGTAAATTCTCGAGCAAATTACATTAACACATTGAGATCTTTTAATTATGCATAATATTCCATTTTTATGTTCTATTTCACTTCAACTAAAGAATTTTTATCTTATTTCTCTTCCTTTTTCACTTGTTTATTTTCATTCTCTCTTTTTCCTTTATCACAACCAAGCAAATCATTATATAATAAGCCAACAATTTTCTTTATAGGTGTCACTAAACTACTATGTGTAATTAAAAAAAAAAAAGCTCAAGAGAAATAAGTGTAAATTGTTTGAAATTCTACGCTTCAATGTAGGATGAAATAAAATTGATGTATAGTAAAAAAATGACAATGGTGATAATAAACTTTGAAGTTAACACTTTTCCAAATTAATTAAAGTGGGTTAGTAAAGTCTATTTAAGTTTATCATAATTTTTTAGTTTTTCAAATAACAACAAAACTCAATTTAAGAATTGGATTCTTTCCACTCACACAAGATTTATACCAATAGGTTATAAATAATCATATAAATAAATTTAACACTTAATTCAAAATCTTAAAACTTAAATTTATAGATTTTATATTTACTTATATGGTGTTAACATTTTTGTTCATATATGATATATGATTTCACCTCACATTTATATTATAACTATTATGGTGAGATTTGAGAATATACCACTTCATCCATACTTCATCCCGGATCATATAAATACACTTTATTTGTTAAACCATGTTTTTCTTATCTTAGAATAATAAAATTATTGTCAAATTATTATTATTATTATTATAGCATGTCATTTAATTTGAATTTTTTTATTTAATTATAAAAAGTTGTGTTATTTTTTATGTTTTATGTACAAGGATTTTAAATAAAATAAAAATGCGGTATTTCTATAATTATCATTAAAAAATTAAAATTAAATGTCCTAAATGTTGAAGTCCCACGGAGTAACTTGTGATAGACATTTACTTTTCTGAAAGAAAAAAAAAACACCGTCGGTTGTAAAACCAAATATCCACTACAGTTATGTAGCACTTTAGTTGGACAATTGACAATAAAATGAAAAACATTTTAATGTCTTAAAGTTTGGCGGAAAAGATTCAACAAAGGAAATTACTCATAAAGAATGAAGAAAAGATGGAGAAAGAAGACAAACAACTTGTCTTTTAAGACGCATTTCCCATTATTCATTGGTAGTATTTGTATTTCATCATTCAAACTTTTTGACCAAGTGATGGAAAACCTGAAATATGGTAATTTTTGGTTAATACATCACGTATATATATTATTTATGAGAGGTAATTTTATTTTTTTCATAAAAATTAAAAATATATATAAAAAAAATTATGATAACTTATATTTTATTAATTAATTAACTGAATTGGGTCCTCTTAATTCTGATAAATAATTTTATTTGAATTAGATAATTAAAAAAAATCTTTTTTTTAACAGTCCAAAACTTAGGCAGCTTCATTCATAATAGAGTTATGAACACAACTAGAGACAGTAAAATAAAAACATGAAGAAGCATTGGTTGTGGCTGTCTTAGCTAAAATATGAGCAATCGCATTAGTCGATCTCCTAATGAACGGTAAAATTTGGATTAAGAGATAATATCCTTTTATACTCTTGAAGGATCAAATCATACTCAAATACACTAAAAACTCTTCTTCTTCTAAGTATTTATTATAATTACATATCCAACATTTAGAAATTAAAAGCTTAAATAATTTTAAATCGATTAATTCATAGCTCAATGATAAAATAATTATTGGTACAGGAAAAATAAAAGAAAAAATTGTGTGAAAAAATTAAAAAAATTGATGTGAACCTCACATATCTTTATACACTAGTTTATTTAAAATATTTATTGATACTTTTATTTATTTTTTCTTTTTCATTCTCCTCTAGCAAGAGTGGAAGTAGCAAAAAAGGGGAAGGTGGACAAATTGGTAGAGTATCTACGAACCCTTATATGCGGATGTCGGTCACCGAAAACGGTGCGTTCCAATGTTCACTGCACGCGCCCCAATGCACCGTCTTCAAAGGTTTTACCTGCAGTGCAGCATCCTAGATCCTGGTCAGACTAGTCTTACGATAATAGTTTGCACATGTTGCAAAGCACTTGCGTTCATGTCCACGTCTTTATATTATATATTAGTATTAGTATTATACTATTGTTGCCATTTAGTATTATACAATGTTTTAAAATCAGATTAATAATTAAGCAACTCAAGATTTAATAATTCAACTCTTGTGGAATCATGATTAAACTGGTATTATTAAAATAGGAGTAATAATTAAATAATATAAAATAATATTATAAAACATAATACTGTACCATAATTTTATAAAACTAAAAAGTAAAAATTAAATTTAATTAACCTCAGTTCAAAGAAAATACTATAGTGTGTGTTTTGGAAGTAGTTAAATCCAACGCCAACAAATTTTCATACCAGAGATACAATTTAGTTGCTTTAAAATTTTTGCAATAGAATGTACAATTTTTTCCTTCAAATAGTTTTAATGTTAATTCAAACACACTCTAAGTTTTAATCTTTTATTAATAAATATTTATTTTAAAAAGATAACCATTTAAAAATAATTATAAAATTAGAAATATACTTTATCCAAAAAACAAAAAAATTATTTTATTTTTTATTTTTATTTTATATGTTTTATTAAATAGTTTAGCAAAAAAATATTAAATAATTTTACTCTAATAAAATAGTTTAATAGTTTTATTTAATATTTTGATAGTTAAAAATTACTTTTTGAACTCTTTATATTAATTAATATTTATCATGGTAGCATTTAGTTTGAAAAAATTTATAAGTTGTATGAAGGGAAAATATAATTTAAAATTTTAACTAATCATCACATAAATATAAAAGAGTTTTGTTAACGTTTATTTTAATTACTGGTGTTAAAAAAGATAAATATAAAAATGTTTTAAAAATATTTATTACATTGTAAATATAAGATATATTATTCCACTTTTCTTAATAAAAAAAAACCATTTTTAATCGCTTTAACATGAGAGGTTAATGTTAATAAAGCCTAATTTTAATTAAAAGTATTTGAAAAAAACATTTTATATGTAAATTTAGAAGACAAGTAGAGCTTACTTTATAAATTTGCCATATATACATATTATACTTGATAGGAAATAATAATTTCATGGAATAATACCTATTCTCATATAGCTTAGATGATAGATAATCATCACTCCTTACTTTGATTCTCATCAAAGATAGTAAATAAGATCGAATTACAACTACTCTGTTGCAGTATATATGTTGTAAAATACAATCAACTTCTTATTGTTGAATTTTTACATGATATCATAGATTTTTTGGAAATTTGTTGTGCCATTCTGATGAGTACTTTTTTTTCTTACAAGTCTCTATTAAAATTGGAAATTAATCAAATAAGTATAAAGAAATAATCAAATATTTATAATGTCAATATATACTATTCTTGCATATACCGTGATGACAATGGTAATTTTTAGAAGATATAATATAGATTTGTTGGTTAAGGGAGAAAGTAAGGGAGAAAAAAATCATGGATTTACTAATAAAAATAATAATAATAATAAATAATTAATATTTACCGATAAAATTTAAAAAATGGAAATTATGATTAATTTCTCTATTAGGCATACAGCTTTAGTTTTAATTTTTTGTAATCATCGTGATTTTTTTCCTAGACTTAGAGAAATATGGAATCCAATTAAAAATAATAATACCACAATTAGGACTTGAATTTTATATTTAAAATCAATTATTGGAATTGTTAATTAAAATTTAATATATGTAAGTGTCATCGAAGGGTATTTTTGAAAAATAAAAAAGTTTAGCATAAAACAAATTAGGAGTGTGAATAAATGATTCCTTAGATCATTACAACCTTACAAAATTCTTAACGTCAATGTGTTTCCTTTTTGTTCTACATTAAATTGCATTTTCGGATGATCTTTCCTCATCCAAGAATACATTTTTCCTCTCAAGCGCGCGGCATGATTAAAGTATAATTAATTTCTGTAGTTAAGTAAGTTCTGATCTTTATTAATGAAATACTTTTGCTTATAAAAACAATTGTTGTTAATAGCTTGAGATTAAAACAAGAAATAGTTCAACAAGAAACATACTTTTTATTTGGTACGAAGAAATTGTAACAACTAGAATAACTCTATGAACTTTATCAACGTTAAGGTAACGGTTAAAATTACCGTTTTAATTCATTGCATCTGTCTTTAAAGGAGGAAAAAGAGCAGATCTAGGTTACATGCAATGCAATTCACCAACGGCTATTGGATATATACTTTCGTATGTGTCAGGTTTCAGTTAAACAAGATCCTAGATTCCGAGTTTTGGGTAACAAAAAAAATATACTTTTGTGGAAAAGTTAGGGTATGTTTACTTTATGGGGGAAATAAAAGCAAAAATTGAAAGAAAAGAAAGAATAAAAAATATATAAAGAAAGTTATTTTTCTTTTATTTATTTTTATAAAAATAATAAGAAAAATATGTATAAAAATTACTTAAATATCTATAATAAAATGAATAAATATGAACTAGTTAGGATAAATTTGTCTTTATATATATATATATATATAATCATTACATATATATTTCATCATTTCATGTTTGTGTGAGTCCCCTCACCTTTAATTCTTCTATTTTTTCCCCTTTAGTCTTTACTAACAAATCAAACAAATGATAAAAGGGTACGTATTATTAATTCATACCTGCTCACTCATTCATCGTCCTACGTGTTTAACAAAAAAAATTAACCGAGTTAAATAAGTAACTTTATGTTTAAAAAAAATCAGAAATCAAATGTAATATAATTATTTTTGAAAGATCAAAATAAATATGGATCAATATTTCAAGAACCAAAATCATATTTAATCACTATTATATATATGACTTGTCAAGAATATTGATTTCAAGAAGTAATAGTAAAAATGTTTATTAAAAATCACAACAATATCCGACAATATATATGTAATAATTAATAGTATTTTTGTTATACAAAATAATTAACCTTTATTTACAAAAAGTTCAGAATCAAATAAAATCACTTGTAGAATGGATATTTATGACGTAAACAAAAAAGGTGGCATGCAATAAAAGTAGTGTATGCATTACGTAACGGGGTATAACGAGTACACTACATTTACGTACTGCATGCTGCTTGGTAATTAATGGCAGTAAAATACAATCTGAGAATCCATCACGATACAAAGTTTCTCGTCTACGTGTATGGTGATCATTTGCCATGCCAGAAATTATTATTCTGCTTTCTAACCCCGTCTTTTGTTTTTTACTAATTCGGGTACAAAATAATGAAATATACATTTCATTTCAAAACCCAAAAAT
Organism: Glycine soja; assembly: GCF_004193775.1. NCBI lineage: Eukaryota > Viridiplantae > Streptophyta > Magnoliopsida > Fabales > Fabaceae > Glycine > Glycine soja. The sequence continues at coordinate 2,657,026 of NC_041017.1, forward strand.
AAAACACGTGAAGGCAATGCAAATAATGTACGTAATTTCAATGCCTAGAGCCCCGGATTCAGAAATGTGCAGAGCGAGGTACGAGTTTGGCATGCACACGAACAAATTTGAGAACAAGAGAGTTGTCGGCATTAATCATAAATTAAGCTCAACTTGTGTTTCAATCTGGCTCCTGTTTAATCAAATCTATTTGTACTACTGCGTGAATAATTGCCTACTTATTTTTTATTTTTTCGAAAGTAATACACAAAGGTATTATTATTTTAAAATAAACTGAACCAGACTGCCATACATATTTGAGTTCGATTAAATGTTTCTCGAATAAACATGATAAAATTTAGGTCAATTTTGATGGTTAAGTCAAATATATATTTATAATTACGTTTTTGACCATCCAAGAAGTATTATAATTAATTACTTGAATTCCTAATTACTTAATTATATATATATATATATATATATATATATATATATATATATATATAAAACTTTGACGATAAACACTTTGTGAAAATATTTATATGACTTTGTATATTTGTTAATGAGACAACAAATACATTAACTATCATGTTATCATTTTTTATATTCATAAAAATATAAATATAGTATCAAAAGATTTATAATACTTCCACATCATATTCAATCAATTGAGTTATATATCTTAATCTATCATGTTACCATCTAATGTTATATAAACAAAAATCTATTAAATATTTAATAAAAGACTAATGGAAGAATCAAAATGGTTTAATTACAATACTTGGAGGTTCCATTTTATGCATTAGAACCCTATAAACTAAAATCTCGTAATTTTGATACTTAAAGAACAAAAACTGTAATTAAGCCTGTATATTTTTAGTTTCAAAATAATAATTATAAAAATTAAAATTAAAATTTTAAAATAAAAGGCAAAGTTTTAGACTATATGTTTATATATTACATTTTTATATATAACATTCATATAAAAAATAAATTGAAAGGATGTTAAGTTTTCTTAAAAACAAGTTGGGTAAAGTTCAATGAAGTTAAAAATCAAATATGGATGTTTATAGGACATATTTAACTTGACTTTCACCCACCAAAATTTTAATAAGGTGATTTACTTTAAATCAAATCCAAACTTGACCATTACTATATATGAAATAGAATTAAACTGACTTAATTTGTTAATATAATTATAAATTTTAACATTATATATAATTAATCAAATACAAATGTATAAATTTAAAATTATGAAATATTTTAGGATATATATTTCAACAAACAATATCAATATAAATATATTATTGTGTTTTTTAATATAATATTAATTGAATTAATAAGTCCTAATTTTTGTTGGTAACATTTAGTTTCGTTAGAAACATACTCAAGTCAGTTTTTTTATTAAAAAAACATATCCAATATACCAATAACTCGTACCGGATTGGAATACGTTTAACGAAATAAAATAGACATCAAATTGAAATTTAAGTTACCCTAGAGTTTGTGTAAGAGATTATAAAAAAAAGACATTTTATTTGCTATAAAAATCCTCAGTTTATATGACTGCGAAATTGGGCTCCACAAATTTTACCAAAAGTCAATCCAAACGGAAAACACACAATCATACGTACACACAGATCACGTGAATAATTGAATATTGAATACTCCCCCACTTAACCCACAAGAGAGGTTAATATTGGTCGCTAGACATGCTCCAAAAGTTGTCAAGTACACTTTAACATCATCGCCAAGTCAGCTTCGTAGCTACTTGAATTGTACAAGCTAAGCACAATGATGCACATTGGCTATATATATTTCTTACTTAAAATAAAAATTAAAGTAAATTACACTAATTTTTTTTATAAATATTCTTTATTTTTTTTACTCTTACATCAATCCTTAAAATTGATTAGCGTAATTTACTCTAGATATTATTGGGAGCCAAACATATCACGTATAACATTTAAAATTTTCTTTCTTTTTATCTTTTTCTTTCATCCGTTCTTATATGTATTCCAAAATTGAGCATAGGTTTTCCATTATTCAATTTAGAATTGTCATTATAAGCTAGCATGGTCCATTCAAATTAACTTATAACACGTCAACCTATTTTGATTCGAGTGGACTAATATGATTGTATGCTTAAAGTTTGTTAGTCTAACCCTTGATAGATCTCTAGTCAAACGAGTTAGCACATAGGTCATTGTCTTTTATAAAATATAAAAAAATATCAAAACAAATTAACTTTTATATAATAAGTTAGTGAAATATTTTTCAATTATTATAAACTAAAAAAATATATAGGTTCTCCTTTCTACCCTAAAATATAAAATTTTAATATGTAATGATTGAAATAAAGTAGCATGCACTAATTGTATAAAAATATATTTGGTTCTTAAAATTTTCACTATTATCAATGAATTTGGTCCTATTGTTAAAAAAAGAGTAAAGTTGGTCTCTAATAATTGATAATAAATATAGTTTCTAAAATTATTATTACCCTTAGTTTTATTTATAGCATTATAAATATAATTAACTTAGCATTTGTTAGGGATGATTTTTTAGTCTTGAGTTTTTTGAATTTTTTAAAAATAACAATCAATTTTTAGCTTTAGTTTCAAAAATATTTTAAACCATTTTTTTAAATATGATTAGTTTCAAATAAGTTAACGTTGAAAGTTTCATATCATATTAAAATTAGTTTAAAAGTATTTTTGTGGGATAATAATGATAATGGTGATGTCATCATCAATAACAATGATAGAGATATTAGTAAGGGTCATGGCGGTGATAAAAGTAGTATTAGTGGTGGTAACAATGACAGTGACGATGAAAACTATGGTGGTGGTGGTGGTAGCAATGTCAGTAGTGATAATGATGTCGGTGACGACAATGATGACAGTAATGATGGTGACACCAAGTGGTGATGATCACAATGATAGTTACAATGACACTAATAGTAATGATAGTAGCAATGTTGGTGGTGGTGATAATAGCAATGATAATAGTGGTGGTAGTGATGATAGTTGTTATGACAGTGACAATAATGATAATGATGACGGTAGTTTGGTGGTGAAAACAACGAAAGTAGTATTAATGGTGGTGACAATAATAATAGTGATAATAGTGATGATGATGATGGTAGTAATGATGACAACAAATATATCATTGTCAAATGTGAAAAATATGTATTTTTTTAAATTAAAAACTAATTTTACAAAACCTTTTTTCTTGATTTTAAAAATAAGTGTAAAATTGTTTAGAAAATAATTACAAATTATTTTAGCTCCATTCTTTTTAAACACATTTTGTTTTAAAAATTATATTTAAAACCTAAAAATTAAAAACTTACAACCACTCCAAATAGATCCTTACTTCTTCAATTGGCCAATTATCACTAATTATTAATCGTTTGACTTCTAATTTAAATTGATTGATACGTATCTAAGTCAAAGACTCAAATAATTAATAATTAATGAAGTTAAAATACAAATTAATGATCTAATAATTGAAATCACCGACTATTGTCAATTTCAATAATTAAAATTCTTCCTTATAATTTTTTTTAGAGATTCTTCAAAAATTTAAGAATTGAAATTTTACAAGACAAATTTGATGTTTCATTCAAAAAATTTGTAGAGTTATTTTTAAGAGTTTAATGATGATCTACTATGAATATCATTTAATTATAAAACATCATTAATAATATTAGATGACAACATAAAATTATTTCATATTCTCACTACATAACTCTTTTTTTCTTTTCTTAAATCATTTGATTAAAGTATTTATTATTTTGTACTTTCTAAATATTTTCAGAGACTAATCCATTATAACTTTGCTAAACAAAACATCAATTATTATATCTTAATTATCCTTACATTTTCGATAAATAGAAGCGGTTGTTTTATATAATTCAAATAAAACACAATATAATAATTTAAATTACTTCTTTAATTAACTTATTAAATATATGATTAATTACGTATATTATTTTAATTTTTATGATCCAATATAGAATTGATTATTAAGTATTTTTAAGATAATGTCTATGTTTCACATCTTTTATAATGGATCAGTATAATGATATATTATTTTATCATTATGAAATTAATATAAAGTATTTATTAATTTTATTGATAATTAATATTTACTGACAAATTTATAAATTACTTTTAATGAGATTTTTTAATTACATTTTTTTATTCAAACAATTTAAACTTGAGACATAAAAAAAATCGAACACTCCAGAATATTATATAAGCAACGAAAGGCAAAATAATTATTAGTACGAGTATCCACGAAGAAAAATGATAACATCCATTATTGAGAAATTGTGTAGACAATATAGCCTAATTATTGAAAATGATTACAAGGACAACGATTTTCCCTGGTAATTATGATTCTATGTTGATTAAATTAAGCTGTGATTTAAGATTTCATTGTGACAATGAGCAGGCAGTTGGAACATCATATCAACGTTACGTGAAATCATTAGTACAAAAATTAATATATAAAACCAGTGGTAGAAAAGTTGCTTTTTCAGGCGAGATCTTCTGTGCCCTAATGATTTTATCGTTTTATTTATTTATATATCAATATAGTGACTTCTTAACGTACACCTCGTTTATTTTAAGGTGCATATTATTTTTTTAGTATTCTCTTCCTTTTGAGAAATTAATTAAAACTAGGTGTATGCCGTGCAACAGGTTTTTAAAAAATCAGAGTGAAAATTTATTAATTTTTTTTCTACTGTCCAACACCCATTAGCCAACACGTGGTAAGGTGTTAGAGAGTTTCATAAATATATAAATTATATTTTATTTATTTTATAATATCTAAATGTATATGTTATATTTTAATAGTTTATACATAAACAAAATTCTTAAGAGTAACGAATAATTAGGAAAATGTCTCTTAATGATATTTTAGCCTTTTCTATAATTTTTCTATAACTTGTAGTGCTTCAAATAACTAATTTTGAATTTATATTATTATTGATTTTAATATTTTAAAGTGTAAACGAAGTTTTAAATATTTTTATTATTAGTTTTGAATTTTTATCTAAAATTTTTATTTTCTTTTAAAGTTATAGATCTGGTAATAAATATTCAAAATTAGCTAACAATCATGTTGAGAATCAGGGTGCAAGAAAAAAAAAATCTTTAAAATGTTAATGTACATTAAAATTAATTTAAATATAGCATATTGATTTTTAAAGGGAGTAAAATGTATAGTTTAAAAATAGAGGAGAGGGAGGTTGTGGTTTTAGCATTTCCCAAGAAACCAGAAAGTAATTCATCCGGCCTATTTTTCAAAGTTATTTAAACTTTAATTACTAACGAAAGTGATATGGCATTTTCTTATTCATTTATAATGATAAAAAAAAGTTATTTAAACTTTTATTCTAAATTATATATAGTTAAACCTTTCAAATATATTTCTCAAAGTTTAATTCTTCACATGTTAATGGTCCCTCAGCATTAGTTGATTATAAATGAGAATATAAATTAGTTTGACCCTTGAACTGCTTCGCCACTTTATTTTTCTAGGTTGGTTTTATACGTTTTTACTTCACTCATAGGTAGCAGACCCATGTATCGCTTAAGCCTAATGGTGCACGTAATGACAAAATAATGGTGTATTGAATCCTTTGGAAACAATTGCCTTTTTGTTGCATGATGCAAAATAACAAAACATTGTTGGCCATCTCTTTCCATGTGATATTTCCCTCAGAAGAGTAATGCTCTACTGGGTGAACAAATATAGGACAAATTATAAAGATATAAAGGGCCAGCTGTTAAGAAAAGTGTAGTTTTTTTTTTCTTTTTGCAAAGACCAATTATATATCATAAAATAATTTTAAAAAATGGAATTTTAGAAGGAAATGGACCATTATCTCCCAGCTGCACAATGAAAAGTAGCTCGTGGTACCACAGGAAAAAAAAATCCTGTCTTTGTTGGTTGATGATGGTGGACAATTAACTGTTCAAAATAATAATGTTTAATTGGTGTGCTTAATTCATTTTTTCGAGAAAATAAACACTCACGTAAAAAAAAATGATCATATAATAATCCTACTTACAAATTGATGAATCATGAAATTTCTTGGAATTTAAATTCACTTTTAGACGCGACATACATATAGGCCCAACTTATGGTTTGCATTGCACATTTGATTTCGTATCTTCTACGCCAGAAGATTTGCAATAGGGACCAACAATTATTTTCAACTTTTTTTTCCTCTTTGATTCTTGGTTTTGGGTTCTTTTCTTTTTTTCACTTTTGGGGCATCCTAAGAAAGTTGTTTTTTTTTTCAGGGGCTAAGAGAAAGCTAATATAGATTCCATATTTCCATGCACCAAAGTGGCAAAGCATCTGAAAAACCCAAATTGGACCATCCATACGATCAATGAGAAATGCTTCATTCTTGCTTTTTTTTATATTATTGATTCAGTTATATTCATAATTACTATTAGAATCTTAAGATAAAAAGGTAAATAATCGATTGACTTTTGTCATGGCTCATAATATGTGCTGTGGTATTCATATTAACATCATAAAATGTCTATTAAAAAAATTGTCATTTCTATATATATATATATATATATATATATATATATATATATATATATATATATATATATATATATATATATATATATATATATATATATATATAATTCAAGAGGAGGTTGTAGTGTAACGTCGATTGATGTTTGACAATGCACAACTTGAGGTATTTAAACGTGACTTAAGAAGTGAAAAGATGGAGATATCTCAATCGAGAATTTTAGCACATCCCATAAATTACGCTGTGTCTCGAAAAAGTTGTGTCCGATAGTGACATCAGTTTAGTAACTAAGTCAAATATTAACAATAATACAGCTTAAACTAAACTGAAACATTATATATTTGGGATTCGACGTACTCCTTGACTCAAAATTCAAAAGTGAAGAAAGATTCTGAGTCATAGTATAGAAACTGCATGAAGAAAAGTTTACCTTATACGCTGTTATAATATGGTTGGAATCCCCATTATAAAGTTTCAAACTCTAAAATTAATGTTTCGGTTTAGTGGTGGATGAACACGATCTATAAATTTGTGTTTTTTAACTATAAATAATATAAAGTCCGATTTAATTTGAAGACCATAATATCAAAATAAGCAACATATTGATAACCTGCTTATGAATACATTATTAAGTGTGTGTTTGGTCAAACATTAAAACTCATGTTTAAAAAAAACACATGTTTCAAGGTACAAAAATCAAAACAATGTGAGGAGAAGTTTTTTTTTTTTTTTTTCAATTCACGCAACTGTTTCACAACATACCGTATAATTCTAAGTAATCAATTCTGTGTGATTTTCTTGCATTGTATTCGCATATGGCATGCAACCTTTTTGGGATCATATACCCTAAATGTTCAACTTATGCCCATATTCTCAAGTGGTTTACCAGCCGCAATAAATGACTAAATTCAATTACAAAACAGAATGATATTGATCGTTGATCTACCTTGCCATTTGTTTTTCCAAATGAATTGTACGTATATTCTGAACCATACAACTATTTTTTTTAATTGAGAATTGTCTCCTTTATAGGAAGCATGCTATGTACTCCAACTCTTATTATTTAAACAATGGCAAAAATATGCGCATAATTTATTGGAAACACTGTTTTTTTCGCATAATGCACAATGTGTCCTAGCCGTTTGGGCGTTTTGCTCCCTATGTGAATAAAACTTTTCATAGCTTTGATACTATATAACAGTAAAAATAAAAAAAAAATGCTTTCTAATCACGTACTAGCTAAAATATATAATTTTAAAATACTTTTGACATAATTTTGTTATTAATTAAAATTTATTAAGAATTTATTCAATAGGAAGTGAGACTTATATGTTTTTATATTAGTATATTTTAGCTGATAATAAAAATATATTTAAAAAGCATGTTAAAAAATATATGATGAGTAACATGTCTCTTATAAGTTGTACGCATTAATGACATAAAAAAACAAAAAAAAAAACATATCATTTCGATAATGACATAAAGGAAAAAAAATCAAAAAATAGGCCGGATGAATTACTTTCTGGTTTCTTGGGAAATGCTAAAACCACAACCTCCCTCTCCTCTATTTTTAAACTATACATTTTACTCCCTTTAAAAATCAATATGCTATATTTAAATTAATTTTAATGTACATGAACATTTTAAAGATTTTTTTGTCATTACGTGCACCATTAGGCTTAAGCGATACATGGGTCTGCTACCTATGAGTGAAGTAAAAACGTATAAAACCAACCTAGAAAAATAAAGTGGCGAAGCAGTTCAAGGGTCAAACTAATTTATATTCTCATTTATAATCAACTAATGCTGAGGGACCATTAAGATGTGAAGAATTAAACTTTGAGAAATAGATTTGAAAGGTTTAACTATATATAATTTAGAATAAAAGTTTAAATAACTTTTTTTTATCATTATAAATGAATAAGAAAATGCCATATCACTTTCGTTAGTAATTAAAGACTAAAATTAAAATCTACATGACCATATTAATTTATTTTGAGAATAAAACATTCTTTTCTCATAGGTATTTTCTTTAGATACAATCTTATTTGAGATACAATTAGACATTGAATATAAATATTTCTTTCAATAAAAATTTGAACCACAACAATTTGTCATGTTACGAAGTATTGGTCCTTTTTGTTAGACCCAGTTCGTAAAACGAAAAAGATTAAATCACCATAAATCATCCTCACAATGGGTAAAGAAATAGGCAGGAAAACTTATTAAATGTTATCGAAACTTTTTGATAAAGGGGAAGAAAAGCAAAGGTAGTAGTGTGGAGGCCTAAAACATCCAAAAAAAGCACATAATCGACCGAATATTCTATAAACCAAAATCACCCATAATGGCCACATGCAAAGGCAAGTGCCAACACTACTCAAAAGGGTAGCTTTAACAATAGGAGCGTGGGCAATATAGTGGTTGGAGTGAATTTACAAGAATGTTAGTTGATCACAAAAGATGCCGAAATATATTTTGCATTTAAAATTAATTATACATTTACAATTGAATACACACACAATTAAGTACCTACTACTTCTAAAAAAGAGTTACGTCTTAGATCATCAATATATAATAATGAAATAAAAGAAGAGTTACTTCTAGATTTGGATAAAATCGCACACTTTTTATACTCATTGAGGATTCAAACTCATTATTAGTTCTCAACTACCAATTCTTTACATATGGTTCAAAATCTTCACCACGTTACTTGCTAAGTAATTCAATGTTGAAATCATTGAGATTATGGTGAAGTAGTGGTGAACATTACTAACCTATGAAATTATGGTGCCTAATATAACCACCAAAAAAATTATGATGCCTAGGCCTAATAGCTAGCACGAGTGATGTTTTTGTACCCTTTGGGACTTTCCCAATCAAGTGTTTTGGATTATACAAGCAAAATCTAACTAATATATCAATGCCAATGCTCCCGTTGGAGCTCCACATTTCTAAAACCGATAAAGTAGGTTTTTCGTGCACCAGTATATAAGTCACATATTTTTTACAAAAAAAAAAACAGCAGTTTAGGATTTCGTATTTGAAGTTAGTTTATTAGTAAAACTAATACTATGAGTTTCGTGAAGAGTAATAAACTAACATTACGGACTCTAACAGCTCAAAAATCGAATAAAACATCAATTTTAACATCTTTGAAATTGGCATCATCGACCAATTTGGTCTTTGACATTGTGAACAAACAAATTTAATCCTTAATTTTGATAACTACCAGAGTACCAGTTAGTTTAGTTGTTGATTTTAATAACAACTACTGTTAGTTATTTTAATCCTAACATTGTTGTCATTTAATTTGATCCCTACAATAAAGATCAAATTGACCGATTTGATAATGTTAGTTGTTGTGTTTTTAGAAAGATCATGTTAGTTGTTAGAGACCAGATTAATGTGCAAGTTTGAGAACCCAAATTAATCAACGTACCGATTTCATTAACCAATGTTTTACACTTTTACTCAAGAAATATGGTAGGCAGAAATTCTCAGTTATTTGAGTTCTATTTGCACCCCTTTTTCTCTTGACTTTCTAACCCAAATAACACAAAAAGAAAAATTATTTATCCAAATACCACTCTCCCAGCATTATTTCTCTACCTTCTTTTTCCCCCCACCCCCACCCCCAAAGCCCGACTTCCCTTCTCTGAGTTGTGCCTAATTAAACTTTAGTTTGTACAAAAAAGATATATTTGTGATTAAAATATATTATAATGAATATTATATGTTTGTCAAAAAACTTAATTAATAAATTAATTATTAACTAATCAGTTCATATAATACTACTTTTGTTCATTGTTTTTGTTAAATAAACTTAAAGTGTAAATATGTTTTTAGTTCCTTAAATATAAGTCATATTTTTTTTGTGAATTTTTACTTTTAGTCCTTTTGTAAAGTGTGAGTCAAACAAAAAATAAAAGATTCATAATTTTTGTTATTTTTTACGATTAGAATTTGATTTTCTATTTTATATATTAAAGTAAGATTTTTTGACGGTTTCAAACTATCAGATTCAAGTCAATAAAAAATTAAAACAATTTTTAAAGCATTTAACGACCTTTTAAATTTTTGTTACTAACTTGATTATGAGAGTTTTCAACCTCTAGAAATATACTTTAAAATATAAAATAGAAACCAGATTTTGACGGTCAAAATTTATTTCAAAGTGTGAATCTCTTATTTTATGTTTTGACTTACACAATGACTCAAAATAATATTTTGTGGATTTCAAGTACTTAAAAAAATAACTTCAAATTTGAAGGACAAAAAATAAAATGACTCAAATTTAAATAACTAAAAACATATTTAAACCTAAACTTAATTATCACAATTTATAATAGTCATAATTGCTATTGAAAAGTTGTTAATAATTTAAATAACTATTACAACAATTGAAACAAAAAAAATGATAATGAGAAATAATTTAACAAACTTGTTCATTATTTTTGTTAGCTTGATTTAATTAACAGCTATTGTAATATTTCATTGGAGGCCACTTGCGAGATTAATTTCTTCCTTTATTGTAAAATTTTCAATTAATTATAATGAATTGTTTTAATTTCAAGTTTGTTTTATTAATTGTGATAATTAGTTTCATTTAAAAAAAACAATGGACAAAGTATTAATTAATTTTTTTAGTTACAAATTACTTAATGAATAAATTTCAAAAAATATGTAATATTCATGGGTCATGAACTTCTTTTCCTGGAGAAAAAACAATAACGGTATCCAGAAAATCGACTAACTCTGTACAACAGATAATTTCAATGTATATTTTAATCACAAATATAATTTTTTTTTGTATATGATAAACTTTAGTTATACATAAAACTTAGAAAATAATTATAATTAATAATTTTTAAAATATATAACCAGAAAAAAAATGCCACTGTTAAGAAGTTGGGATGGAAATCCCAACTTCCTAACGTAACTAAAAACAAAAACATTCATGGGAAGTCGGGTTGAAAAAAATTGGTAGAAAGGAAAAATAATGTTGGAGAATGGTATTTTTCCATTTTGCGTTATTTGGGTGAAAAAAATCATTTCTCTTTGCATCCTCTTTCTGTAATTTTTTATTTTCTTAAAAAAATACCTTTCCTTAAATATATTTAACTAATTCTGAAAGTGTTAAAATTTTAATAGTTCCAATTATTTTTGAAAGAATTGACATGCAATAACAATGTAGCGTATATTTGTATAAATGTTGCAACGAAATTTCATTCTCTTTGAGGCATAAAAACGCAGAAGTGACAAAATTGTTACTTTTGCATTTTATGCATTAGAAAGATAGAAATTATATTAAAAATGTACACACAAACATGCTCCTAATCTCCAATTGTGCTTACACATTTCTTGCGGTGCAAGCTGCTAATCATTAATTTCATACTAATCCATGGCTTCCAAAAATTTGTTTCTGGATGCGTAATTTTTTTAGTGGATCATAAGTGTTAATTTTATTTTTTTACACTTTCATAATTCACTTTTCGGAATGTATTCAATAAACTAAAAGCTAAAGTTTCAGAAATTAGTTTCTAGAAAATCCACTATCCAACAAGAAAAAATAAAATTAATTTCAGCACTAACACTGGCATTGGGGTTGGGGATGAGGATGGGAAGGAGGTCGGCGATGACAATAGAAGGCAAGGATACTAAAAAACCGAGAGGGGGAGGACGGCAGCCACCACGCCAGCCACCACCCGATTGGCGGCGTTGAAAGAAGAGGTGCAAGAGGAGGGCAAGGACAGAGAAAAGAGGGTGAAGGTTTTAAATGACAAAAGAAATGTTTGAGGCGGAAAAAGGGATTGCAAATAGAAAGGCCCGTAAGATTGTCATGGATTACTTGGCCTTTTTTCTAGCTAAATGGATTACTCGGCCTTAAACTCCAGCATATTCTCCCTAGGGTATTTCTTCCTTTATGCCTATGGGGGCATTAAAAAAAAATCAAATCTATGGAATTTCGTAGAAGTGGTAGTAAACTACGGGAGCAGTTAGTTCTATTTAAAAGTTATAATATACTGTAGAAAATTTCATTGACTAAATATATATGTAGCTTTCGCAAAAAAGTCCACAAAAATCTTATGAATAGTTTATTTTTCAAGTTCACCCAGGCATTTATTTGGCTTGGCTAAACTTGTTCGTTGTTGAGAAATAGTTTGAAAATCAGCTCATTTCAGTACAAGGCAGACTCAAGGATATTCAAGACTTTAAACAAAATTTACATCAAGACCTTTTTAAAAATATAAAATATATTCTTTTAAAAAAATGTATCATACAAAATCCATTATTAGTTTTGTATAATGAAAAATAGAAATTAAACATTTCTCAATTAATAAAATAACTAAATCACTCCTAACATTACCATTTTGTAAAATATATAGAGAGCGAGCGACGAATTATTACTGTTGTAAAAAGATTCTTTTATGGAAACATAATACGCATTAAATCAAGAGGCTAACTAATAACTATCAACTATAGGAGTTAAATAAAATTCTAAAATATTTTCAAAAAATAATATAATTTTATAAAAATATTCTCAACCCAATATTGATTTTTTAAAATATATATATATATTATAAAAAAAATCTCATACCACTACCAAAAAACAATACACACATGCCTCAGTTGCCTATACACCTTAGAGCTGGCTATTTGAGTACATGCAAAAAATAAATAGTCAAGTAACACATTCATAGTAGAGTGTGTTAACACTAGCCATTTGTTGGAGAGGCACATCCCATCTCATTCAAAGGTAACTGATGAACCTTTTACAGTGACAGTAGTGTCACCACACTGATCAACATACACAATAGTGGATAATATATGATTGAGGTCAAGGCATACATTCAAGGCATGGGGCATTCAACTGTTAGATACATGATATGGGGGAATGCAATCAATGTACATACTCCCCATAGTTAAATTCAGTTAACCTAAACAAGAAACTGTTACTTCTAGTTTAAACTACCAATTAATTTAGAACACTACAAAATATTTTTTAAAAGACCAAAATAAAGTATACATGTTGAGATATCCAGTGCTCCAAAAGACTGGGAAAAGGAAGAAGACCAAAGTTTTGCAAATTACTGGCAATCCTATAAGGTAATTGTTATTGTACAAAAGGGAAAAAAAAGTTTTATCTTCATCCAATTTTACCTGCATCCTTTTCCTTCATCAGGTGAATTCACCATCTTGATAATCTTTAGTCAGATCACTAGCTACCCTGCAAGAAAATAAACATTGTTATCATATATTAATAATAAGCCTTCAACGATTGGTGAAGATAAATTGAAGATTGTGGCAAATGTAATGAAGTACCTCCTCAAGAAATTTGATAATGTCAATTGAAAGACCCCTCTAAATTTTAACAAATGACAACAACCAATTGAGGAAAAGAAGTGAACTACTGTACGAAACCATTTCAGCCTGCAACCTTAATTGCCCCCAATTCATCAATCTTTGAGCTCTTATGCTGCAAAGAAATTGGAAAATTGAACAGAAAAGTTCATTAAAGATTGGACATGATCAACCACGAAGAGATAAGACATTTCAGAAATGTATAGAAACAGAGAAAAAAATGGGTGGAGGCTTATCCTAGACAAGGCGTCTTTCCTTTATTACCTTGCTCTTTTTGTGTTTGTGCACATCATTAACATCATCGTCTCCATCATGCTTCCGTTTCTGAAATATAGAGAATTAAAAAAGATTAATAAATAAAACTAAATGTTTGCAACATGTCTAAATAAAATGACGAGCAAAATCCCTTTTAAAATGCTAAATGAAATAGATGTCCATCACCGGATCTTAAATCACAATACAATTGAGTAACACATTATTTACTCAATTGTTTTCAATGTTATGGCATGGAAGGACTTTTATAACACTATTTACTCTCAATGTGAACAATGTAGATGCAGCTATCTAAAATTTCTCAACCTTTTCATGGTGTTTCTTTGAGTGATCAGCACTGGAATCACGATGTCCGCTTTTATCTTTCTTTTTGTCCCTGTCCTTATCCTTGTCCTTGTCTTTGCTACGGTCTTTATGACGATGCTTGTGCTTCTTGTGCTCCCTATCCTTATCCTTGTCCTTGTCTTTGTGCTTTTTATGCTTCTTCTCCTTGTCTTTATTCTCACTTTTTGATTTTCCTGCAATAGTTGGAATCCCTTTCTCTGCCTATTAGGGAGGAAAAAAACAAGGAATAAGCGGCATTCATATATGTAAAAAAAAAACACATTCAACTAATTTTTAAAAGAAAAAAGTGATAGCATGTCAAATGATTTCGGCAAGAAAAGCAAATTAAGTATGATCAAAATCAAAGAAAATTTCTTACAGCAGGCAAATCAATGGGAGCTGTTTCCCGTAATTGAAAAGCTTCCTTGAGAACATCTAGGTCAAAAGGCTGTATACGAGCATTTGTATCTCTGAAAGATGTATTCTGAATAAGTTGATCCAATTGCATCCCATCTCCTTTTCTTATTTCTGTGTCTCCTACAACATTGTGAAGGTAGTGTGTGTCCGCGATTGACACAGGGAGAGGCCTCTTGCAGAAAAACTCATAGTGGGGCAGTAATTTGAAATGACTTATAAGATCCACAGCACCAGTCAATTCCCTTGGTCCTAAAGGTTCAAACACCCACAGTATTAATAACAAACAAAAATATACACACACACACACACACACAAGAAAATACAACAATTTTTTAAAAAGGGAAGCTTGCAGGGCAATTTTTAAGTATGACTCAAAATCCTGAACAAATGCTTAGAGTAATTTTATATCAACACAGTCCAATTTCTTTTTATCCAATAAATTCATCCATATACCAGGAAATAATCACATTTAAGCACTTATAAAATAAATTAATAGCAAACTATGAGTTTCTGTAAACATAACATGTTTTGTTATGTGGGTTCATGCATAAAGCTATTATATACCAAAGTTGAAGATTATAGTAACAGAGTTTTTGTACAAAAATATATAATCAAAGTACATGCTGATATCAATTTTTATGTTAAATGAGAAAATTTATGACAAATGTATGTCCAAGCCAATAATATAATGCCAAAAAGAAAAGGCAAAACAAATTTCACAAAAGTTGAATTGAAAATAATTCATCCTCATGCTATCTTTCAGCTAAGCAATGAATCTTCCATCTCATCAATCCAGATTGTTAGTATAATAGGAGTACAAGTTAGTATTGTATATCATAAAGTCTAACGAAAATTCATTCTTATTACTTAATATATTCTCCCTTTTCCCTTTTCCATTCAATTTGAAAATTTTTCAACAGGCACTAATTGACTAAGTTAAAATTATGATATAGGGGCAAATGAAGATACCATTCAAGTTAAAATACTAGCTGTTTGAAAATTTAACTAAGTAACACCAATTGGATAACTTGTACAGTCAATGCCAAGCAGATAGGAGATCAGGACTATAATAATAATAACACAACATTAGACAACAAACAAAGATTTGTATAAAATAACATAATGTAGAGCACTAATGTAACCAACTTTTTACCTCCTCCAAACTTTTTGCCTTCAGGGTCCATGAGTCAATCTTTCATGAGCTGTTGAACCATTAACAACTGCAATTTATTAGATGACACAAGGTATCTTTCATCCATAAATGTCAAAACTCAAAAGAGGTTTCAATTGCAAGATTTCAAAATAAATATAGGCTCTCCATATAAGGGCAGAGTTTTTTTACAGAAAGGTAAAAATTATATTAAAGAAAAAATAAGGGAAATACAACAAGAGTGGATAAGGTATCCACAAAAGCATTTAAAAAAACACAAATTTATAGAATTAAAACAACTTCATAAAACCTGACTCTAGCACTACGGCCATAATTGCAGCATCTGTGATGCTATTCAAAAGCGCATGGCTAATCAAACTTCGTAGCAGCCCATGGCCACTCCACACCACTATTCTGATATATGCGCCATTGATAATGATCTAAAAATACAAAAATTAACGTGCCAAATATATAATCAAAGGACGTATTCATTTGGATACTATGGTTCATTTATAATCCAAATATAAAATGAAGGAAAAAAACCAATGAATTCTCAAAAACTAAAAATTTAGGGTTTTCTAGAAGGCTGTGCTTGAGTAGCCAAATGAGTAGCTGATATCCAAATAAATGCAGATATCCTTTTTGCTCATTTCATGGAAATAAATAACCTTAAAACCATAGTCATCAATCTTGGATAGTGGCACGTAGCAGCTAAGTCTGTTATCAATCTCTGATAGCGAGATAGCACCATGATCTGTTATCAATCTCGGATAGTGAGATAGCACGATGATCGCTATTTTAAATATTATAATACAAAGTAAATAATTTATACTAGACATAAATAAATAAAAAAATGAAAAACCCAAAATTAAAGAAATTCGTGGTAAATTTACGGCACCATCAATCTAAGAGCAATAAGAACATGGTAATGAAGTCAAAAAATGAAAGATGATGGTGAAATTAATTAAAAAGAGAACATAACAAATTAGATATAAAAAAAAGGAAAAATATGAATTGGGAAGTCTATAGGAAGAAGAAGGTAATACATGATAAAAAGTAGTTGTGTAAAGTGTGAAGAAATAGAGGTCAAACAAAGGTAACTTTTTGTGGAATATTTTACCCCAAAAATAAACAAACAATGTTGTTCTAGGGGTAAAAAAATGGGTTATTTTGGTAGCGCCACTTTAGCGCGCCAAGAGTCGTTATCTTGGTAGCACCACTATAGCGTGCAAAAAGCCGTTATTTTGGCCGTTTTGGCTGTTGTTGAAATTGAAAACCGCTCTACTATTTGAATCCAATAGCAGCCCTTCTGCTATCCTGATGTAGCACCACTATAGTGCGCTATTGACTACTATGCCTAAAACTCAGATGATTAACAATGATGTTCTAGGGGTGAAAAAAATGGGTTATTTTGGTAGCGCCACTTTAGCACGCCAAAAGCCGTTATCTTGGTAGCGCTACTATAGCGCGCAAAAAGCTGGTATTTTGGCCGTTATGGCCGTTGTTGAAATTGAAAACCGCTCTACTATTTGAATCCAATAGCAGACCAAGGCTAATCCACTCTGCTATCCGGCTGTAGCACCACCACAGTGCACTATTGACTAGAAAGCTTACAACTCAGATGATTAACAATGATGTTCCAGGGGTAAAAAAAATGGGTTACTTTGGTAGCGTTAGTGCACCAAAAGCTGCTATCTTGGTAGCACCGCTATAGTACACAAAAAGCCGTTATTTTGGCCGTTGTTGAAAATGAAAACCGCTCTACTATTTGAATCCCATAGCAGCCCAAGGCTACTCCACTCTGCTATCCCACTATAGCACCACCATAGCGCGTTATTAACTACTGTGCTTAAAACATAGATGATTAGTTGTAATTACTTTATTTTCGCCTATACCAATAACTCAAATTCATGCTTTTCCCTTTAATTTTCATTAAGGTGACAGGAACTTGATTGATTAAGCTTTAAAAAGATAAAAGTTTTTGCTTTCAAAAAAAAAAAAAACTCAATCATGACCGGCAGCGGAAGTAGACTGTATCCTTCCACAAATTTTTACCAGAAACGTCTAGAATTCAAACCCTACAGTCACCAATCTTAACAGGGCATTACTTAATCACCACCTTGTGACCAGGTTAGTCCTCGAAGACCACGAAAGGCAATGGGGGAAAAAAAATCTATGAAAGAAAAACAGTAAAGTTCACACAAACAAATACGAATTTTGGAATACTAACACTAATTTCAAACAGTTTTCCCAAATCTGCATCGATTTCAACCATAAAGCGTTTGCTAATCCCCACTCTCAATTTTCACCTTTGAGAAATATTCAAACGCAACGTTCAAAAAAAAAAAAAACAATAGCAACAAATTCAACAACTTCTCAAAGAGTGCTGTTTAGCAGAATACTGGCAAAAATCAACACCACCATACACACCCCAAAAACAAAGAAAAAAAGTCATGTAGGAATTGAAACAGTAAAGAGAACTCACAAGAAGTGACGCGAATTGTGGGTTTCGAAGCAAGTAAAACCCTTCCGAATTGAAACGAACCAAAGCCACGCCCCCAATCTAGAACCTTTCTCGACCTTCGACCCACCGAACAAATACTTCCGCGAAAGCTGCGCAAAATTGGAATTGTTAGAGCGAAAAGAAATTCATTTTTTTCAAAAGGGTACTCGAGATTGCGAAGAAAAGAGGAACCTTTTGTGGTGCGGGAAAAAAACAGCGCGCAAAGCAAAATTGGAATTGACCCGTGAAGGAGTTCGCGTGCGGGAATGAAAGAAAAGACCGAAAAGTGCAGATCCAAGCAGCGGAAGAAGAAGAAGAAGAATTGGGTCCTCACATGAGCACGTAAAGAGAAGATCTTTGGGTTCAGTTCTGGAACAAACTGTTTTCTTCCTTCCTTCGCTCGTGTTTGTGTTTCTCTGTTTTTTCTTCTCAGTGTTAAGAAAAAACAGCAAAACCCAAAATTCTCTCTTCTATTTGCCGATGCCAGTTGCCACCTCTGAATTTATATTCAGCCCTAAGTTTCTGTAAATTTTCGATTTTACCCTTGGATTATGCTTCTGCTATTGGATAAGGTGTCAATTTACGGCAATAGCCAACTTTGGACTATTTCGGACAATGGAGCGGAATGTGTGCATAGGAGATTTTTCTGTTTTTGTTAGTAGACACAAAGGTGTTTTTTTTTTTTAAAAAAAAAAGGTTTTTAAGTACAACAAACACCCCATCTTGTTAGTGTGGAATTATGACAAGAAGTTGTGAAAAAGCCCACGTGCGTTTGTTGTTATTTTTTTAAAAAATTTATATTTTTGCATGAATTTTTCTAAATTTTGTTAAAAAGTAGATATATAGAAGATGTGGGTTGGTTTAAGATTGAGTGGGAAAGAAATTCCATCCAATCATATTTAGTGCATGTTTGGATCTTCGACTGATTCGATGTAACACGTCGTTCGAGACAAAAACAAATAAGATGATACTTTCTTCAAACTTAGGTTGGATGCAAACACATCTTTAATGGTCTTTTTATTTGCTCGTTTTGATAAATTTAAATCAAGTTAATTAAATGTGTGTTTGCTTAGACATTAGAGGAGAGTGATGTGTGTCGACCTGATACAAAGAATACTAACTTTTGCATCAGCTGTACAGTTTGTTGGACATGGAAAAACATTGTTACATAAATTGCCGATACGTTTCAAAACACACGCTAACCAATCATACATTTAATTAGTTATTTTTAGTGCACGGTAATAGAAATCAAAATGAAGAAAATAGAAATTGAGAAAATTTACAGACGATAGAATTGAACACTAACGACATCAGTTATCAGATAGTTATTGATGTCATGGAGTGATGTTTCTCGAATCAACAAATAGTTATTTTATGATGCTCAATTATCATAACGTCCATACAATGGTTTCCTTCTCGAAGTGCATGGATTTGTTTGACAACCTATTCTTGACCGAGTTTATCCCATATATTAGTTTGGTTAAGTCGTTCAATTTATTATTACTTTTTATGTTTGTAAAAAAAAAAAACCAAATATTTAATGCATTTATGTGATGTTGTAATCATTTGTCTTAAATCAGTATATAATTTTTGTGATAAAAGAAAATCAGTATGCAATTTATCAAAAAATATATATCTTGCCATAGTTTGTTACTATTTATTTATACATATAGTTTGTTACTATTGTTAGAGATTCAAAAAATATATCTCATCACAACTTGTTAGTATTGTTAGATATCTTATTATTATTTTTATCTATTATTAACTCTCCCCATAAATAATAATTAGTCTTTGTTAGTAACTATAAGTGTATGTAAAATGAATATTTTCTCGCAATAAAATTGATTTCATACTCAAATATTAATCAAGATTTGAATTCTGAATCACTTTGTTAAGAAACATTAGTCACTATCACTTGTGTCAACTGATATTGTATATCTTTTTAGGCTAAATTATAACTCTAGTCTTCCTAGTTTTCTAAATTTATGATTTTGGTCTCTTTAAGTCTTAACCGTAATACTTAATCTCCTTAATTTATAAATTGACGATTTTGGTTTCTCTAATAGATTAATTAATAATTATGATTATTATAAATATCAATTAATTATAAATTAAATAAATATTACCAATCATAAAAATAATAAAATACAATTAATGTGGTGTTACTCCCAATGAAGTCACATGCCATGAGGAAGGTTGAAGAAGTGTTTGCGGAGAAAAGGAGTACAATATTGTGAAAAATTATGATTAATAATTTTTGTTAAGCTTTTTTAATAATCTGTGGTTTTAATTACTTTATAATTAAATGCTTATTATTTGATTAAAAATTGAAGGTAAATTGTAACAATATTCCTTTAAAATGAAGAATAATAAAAAAAAGTATTGATATGCCTCAAAATTCAAGTTATTCCTTGTTAAGTATTGATAAACTTACCTTATATACAAATTTTAATATTAAATAATAGTATCATTTAGTTCCTCAAATTTACCAAATCAATATAAAAGAAAAGATAATAAAGTTATTTGATTGCAAATATAAATATTTATAATCTTTAAAATATATTATACAAGAAAATAAATAAAACTCAAATATTTTAATTTAAAAAATAAAAAATAAAATAATTTATACCATGAAGACTATAAAAAGAAAAATAATTTATTAAAAAAATAGTATATTTGTCTTAAAAGAGAGATAAAATGTCATTATTTTCAAAATAAAAATACTATAAAAAGGGAAGAAATATTTTGTTAAAAATAAAATAGAATAAATAAATAATACTTAAATATTATTATTTTCTACAATCAAATTCTTCAAATAAAAGAATTAATTTATTATTAAACTATTATACATTGTATATACTAAAAATAAAAAGATTAAAAAAACAGGGGACCACGGCTCCCCCTCAGCTCTATGTACGTCCGCTCGAGTGCACAAGTGTTGATAGGTCCTCTTGCCCTTTAACCGCTACACAAAAAATACACTCCCATTACTGTTAGAGTGAGACTTTGTTCCCTTCTCAATTCACTTCGTTTTGGCGCCGCCGCTGCACACTCCGAGGTTGCTGGGTTTCGGAGAAGTTCCAATGGCGGCCTTCGACCACTTCGGGAACATGTACGACGTTGCTTTCAAGCCCCGCTTGCTTCAAACCCTCATAAGAGACCACCTCCCCGATGAGAAACGCCCCTTTTCGAACCCTTCAGAACTCTCCAAAGTCGTGTCTTTGATCAAAACGCACTCTCTCCTCTCTGAGTCTTTTGCAGATTCCACGCGCCCCAAACTCATCGAAGCATCGAAATCCGCACTCACTTCCTGGCTCAACCGCATTTACTCCCTCCTTTCCACCACCATGGTGACAAAAAAAAAAAACACAACTTTTACTCTTTTCTTATTGTTTTCAGTGATATACTGAGATGGGTGCCTTTTTTTTTTTTTTTTTGTAGCCAGATAAATGCTTGGCGGGGATCTCTCTGTTGGGGGTTACTTGTGAAGAGTGCAGCTCTGAGCGTTTCCTAGAATCTTACTCTGTGTGGTTCCAAAAGTTGCTGTCTTTTCTTCAGGTACCAAGTTTTTCTTTTTGACATGCATATATGTAGATGGTTCTTTTGCTAGCTTTCTAGAATTTTATGTTTTTGGGGATATGAAGTGGTGTTCAATGTAGATATGCTGTTTTCTAGGGTCGTAGATGAATTTAGACCCGAGTGATGCTCACAAGTGGTGCCTAGTAGCTTGGGTCTTTTTAAGAATATGACAGGGGTTCGAATTTCCATCCCTGGTTATGCAAATAGAGCAGCATTTGTGAGTAGAGGAGTTGTCCCTTAACTGGTACTGTACTTCTCGGGGAAGTAGTCCCACGGCTTTTGGCTATGGGGATATCCCTGGGTCCAATGCTGGATTGGAAAAAAAATTGATACTTTCTATCTGTTGTATTTTGCATGTTATCCGGCACAACATATAAAAGCGGGTGCTAGTACTCGAAAAGAGGGCTTAATCTAATTCATACCATTTTAAATTTAATGATATGGTACTAATCAATTTGTTGTTCATGAAAATCTATAGGCTTGCCTTTACAGATTAAAGGCATTCTGCCACTAATTTCTAAATCAGCTATCTATCTTTGGTTGATGCCTTTTAGGATTACTGAATGTGCTTATTCTGTCTGTAAGGCATTGTTGAGTTCATGCAGCTTCCTCTTTTCTTGTGTTGGATGATAAGGATCCTATTTTTGTCTACATGATATGTTACTGATTAATGTTGAACATCAATTTATCTGATACGATGTCTTTATCTTTTGTCTTGGACTTCGCATTTGAATCTTTTGAAGTACACATGCACTCAAACATTGGTGCTCTTCTTTACATGGATCTTTGTTCTAATCTCTGAAATGAATTTTTACTTTTGTTATGCAAAATTGTGATGTGTTCCTTGATCTTTATTTAAAACAGTCACCTGCAGATTCTCATTTAGTGAGGGTAGCTGCCTGTGCTTCAATGTCTGATTTATTTGCAAGGTTAGAGTATTTCTTTTCCCACTAAAAGAGTTTCCCATTAATTGGTACGATTATTGGTATGCAATGTAGAATACTCATGCTTGATGCTGCTTAATTGAATCCCCTGCTGTAAATTTCTTTCTTTCTCTCTCATTCTCTGTTTGTCTGCAAGCTGTTGTGTGGTTGCCACATACATTGCCTGTAATTAATTTACTATAACAAGCAGTTGCATATCACATTTACAGATCACAAGTATTACAGCTCTTGTGCCATATTGCATGGGTTGCTGATTTGCAGGTGGGCAACCAAGTGATTGGTTGTTGCAAATTTGCATCATTGTTGGGGTTGTTCTCAACTGCTCGTTATAGATTTGAAGGGGTTGCAGTTTGCGGGTGGTTATCAGAGCCATGCCTTGCCCGCAAGTGATCCTTGTTCAGCTTGGAGGTTCACCGGAGGAACAATTGGTGTCAATGGAGGCTGGTTGAAAACAATCTTTAAGTAACAGAAATATGGTCATCGTGAAAGAGGCAAATTAGAGGTGTCACGAATAGGGAAGCAAATGCATAATAGAACCAAAAAAATAGGGAGGCAAATTAGAGTTTGATCAAGTCTGACTGTTTGAGTTTGTTAGCGAGGTGGCATGATTGATGAACCTAAACTCCTAAACTTGGCTGAGTTTACAAGTTAACTTGAAAGTTTGAGAACAACAGATGGTCCTATGAAGTTCCTTAAATTTGACATTCCATCTACTTAACAGCTTACTAAATTTCTGATTATATATAGCTCCTAGGATCTCTATTGAAACAAAATTAATATAGACATGCATTTAGTCTTAATGTTAAATATTTCCAATATTTGTTGTGTGGAATATTTTTTCACTTATTGCGATTATCATTTTGAATCAAATTAGTACAATCTTGGAGCCATCCTCTGAGTCCCGTTGCTGGTGAATCTGTCTTCATTAAAATAGCTTGCAGCTACCTGTACTAACTCTCTGTTACAAAATAGGTTAGGTGGATATCCCAAGATCAAGAAAGATTCATCTTCCTGTGCTGTGAAAGTTGTTCAGCCTACTTTGAAGATGTTGAATGATGAGAACTCAGAGGCAATATGGGTAAGTGCTTAATAATAATCGAGGGAGAAATTCTTGGGTTGAAGTTTGTTTGGGCATATCATAGAATTGCATTTGCTATCATTATATGTGAAACATTATAAATATACAGTATATGTTGATGGACAAAATCATTTAGTTCATCACATGATGCATATAATGTAATCAGAAAGAATAACTAAACTATTGTAAGAATGCAACAGTTTCCTCAAAACCTCTCTCACGTACTCATGCATAGGTATACACTAAAGAGATGAAAATGTCTTGTGTTAAACTTAGCAAATGTGGAAGGTAAAAAGTTTTTGCTGAATGCAGAGTTGCAGACAAAAATATAAGATATTCTTTGCGTGCTCTTGACACTAGACACTTTTATTTGTCAATTCTCATATGCCATTTCTTTGGACAGAAATTATCTGCTTTATTTGCTTACAACTTTTTTATTATTTGAATTGTGGTGTATGCAGGATGCTGCAGTTCATTTGTTATGTACCATAATAACTTCATTCCCATTTTCTATTCGTAATCATTATGATAGTGTAAGCCTCTCCTTCCCTTTTTGCTAGTCCTTAATTTCTGTATGCATGACTAGAACTTTTTTTCTTAGAAGTCTACTACCTGCTTTAATACTTGTTTTACCAGAGCAAGAACTTCAAACTCAAATGGTAATTTTGATGTGTTCCTTTTCTTTTAATTTCACCATTATCTTTCTTTTTTTGACTTCATTATTATGTTCCTTTTGCTTCTAGGTTGATGGTGATTGTGTGTGTAAATTGTGGCATTATTTATCATTAGGTGGCAGATATTGACATGCTGATGCTGTAGATATATTCAGAGAGATTGGCATGTTGTGTTACATGCTTCACGCTCTTAATTTATGTTCTTTTCTCTTTTTGCATTTTTTTTAGCTGTAAAGGATTATTTTTATCGTCATCCCTTTGCATTTCTCCTCTCTATCTCAATACAATTCTTTTTTAATAAAATAAATACTTGGATATAATTATGTTTGTTAAATTGTTCTAACCAGCTTTTTTTTTCCTAATGTATTTTTTGGATTATTATCATTTCAGTCCTTAAACTTTTAAGCATTTTTTTAGTCCCTGAACTTATTTTATCTTTTTTTAGTCCTTTAACTTTTTTAGTTCTTACTTTTAGTCCCTTAACTTTACGGAAAAAAGTTAAGGGACTAAAATTAGAATTAAAAAGTCAAGGGACTAAAACCAGAAATTCAAAAAAGTTTAGGGACTAAAAAGATAGTAAAGCCGTATTTTTTTTTATATTTACACGAGTCATCAAACATACAAGGGATGCACCTAAGATTTGCATAATTGGGACGTTGATGCTTTTGCAGTTTGTATCTGCATATGCCTTGTATTGACACTGCTTTTCTTATTCTTGTCAATACTCTTGTGTGTCTCTGTCTCTGCATGATTGAAAGATAATGAACATGACATGTTTGCTTGTGGTTGGTACCAGTTATTTTTGTTGCTTTTATGAGGGAAAATGTCGAGGAAACTATTCAAGCTCCCTTGGTGCTGTATTCACATTTTGACGAGTGTTTTAAATTTATGCAGGTTGAATCTGCTATTGCTTTAAAACTTTTGTCTGGAGGATGCAGTCTTGATATGTCAAAGGTAATGTGCTCATCAAATTTCAAAATGCTTCTCTCTGGGGTATGTTTGGATAGTTGGTATAAGAATGGATGGAAGGGGACTGCTGTTTGTCTGCCTCTGTATGTCTGCAGCAGCAACATTTTGCTTAAAAATAATTTTTCTTTTTATTTTGTTTTATACATTTTATCAGAAGGGATCACTTTGTAATTGTAAATTTATATTATACCAGTTCCATTCCATTTTTTATACAACTTCTAAACAAGGAAAAACGATTCTACCTGCCGCCACATTTTGCTTAGTCAATATCCAACATGCTGGGAGTCATTTATGAATTTTTTATTCTATTTTTTTCCTAGTTTAGCAGAATGCCTGGTCTTAATGTTGAATTCTCAGTTTTTGTATGAGATGCTTTCTGGTAAATAAAAAAATACTGACGTGTTCTGTTATCTGCTTGGGTGCATCTAGAAACTCACACATTGCCTCGCACTGCTTCCAAAATCAAAAGGAGATGAAGAAAGCTGGTCTGTGATGATGCAGAAAATTTTGGTGTTAATAAATGATCAATTAAATTTAGCCTTTCATGGTCTAGAAGAAGGTAGATATTGGCATTATCTGTTCATAACAGCCTCTATTAAAAGCAGTTTGTGATAATCTTTTTCCATGTGTTGCAGAAACCCTGCGTAATGAGGTTACTAGGCTGTTGCTTTTGCCAGGAAAACATCCTCCACCACGATTAGGAGGCTATATATTGGCAGAAGAAGTTCGCAACAAGGCATCAAAAACGTCTGAGCAATCACTGATGTCTAATGCCTCTAGACTTATGTTTGGCTGCTGTCTGATGCTTAAAAATTCATATCCTGTTAAGGTACTGTTTAGTTTATCCAATTTGTGTTCCTACAATTGATTGTCAGTTCTGTGTATTCTTCTTAGTTTGGGAAAACAATGACAAAATGCAAAATGACATTGTTAGGTAAATGTGCCTGTTCGCCTGTTATTGGCTTTTGTTGAGAGAATTCTGATGGTAAATGGCTCTTTGCCACAAATGTCATTGCCATTCATGACTGCCAAGCAGCAAGAGAACATTTGTTCGGAACTTCCAGTTTTGCACTTGAGTAGCTTGGAATTGCTTACGGCTATCATAAAGGCCATGGGCAGGTATGACTACATGATAGCCTTTCTGTCTCCCTTCAAAAGAAAAATAGGCTAAACAGAAAAAAGTAATGAGGTTGGGAGCTTTGTAAATTAAATGTAAAATTCTTGAAACCTTGACATTTTAGAATAGTGTGTTTGTCTTTTATTTTAATGCCATTATTGATGATCTCTGTTATAATGTGTATTCTATCATCCACGAGCTTACCCTGCACTGTTATGGTGCTCTGGTCCTGTTTCTATGCATGACTTCCTCTGATATATCTTTTTTCTTGTAATTTTTTTTGCAAGAGTGAGGAATTGTACTTATTGCCAATTTTTGTATTGCAGTCAACTATTACCACATGCTGCCTTTATTGTACGTATCATTACAAAGTACTTCAAGACATGTAAACTGCCAGAATTAAGGATTAAGGTCTATTCAGTCACAAGGAATTTATTCATAACCATGGGTGTTGGTACATAAAATTTGACCTTGATTAAGCTGTATTTAATTTGACCATACATAATAGCCCTCGCTAATTAGTGATTTTGAACAGGACTGGCTTTATACCTTGCACAGGAAGTGATCAACAATGCTTTTGCTGATTTAAGTAGTATTGAGCATAAGAATGGTGGCATATTAAATGGTTCTTATTCAAATGCCTCTGCTGGAACACTGCTACCGCCAAGTCATAGAAAAAGGAAGCACAGCAGTACAACTGGTTCTCTTCAAGAGCATGGTGAAGGTGGTTTGAGTGTGGAAGTTCCCAAGAATCGTCCATTGATTCCAATGTCTCTGAGAATTGCTGCACTTGAGACATTAGAGTCTCTTATTACTGTGGTATGTATGCATCTAAGTATCTTTAATGTAAAATAACTAAAGGTGTTTGTTTCTTCATCAACCTTTCCCTACCTTAAATGGCTATTCTTGTTCATAGTTTGTGTTAAAGTTGTAGGGATGGATGGAAAGGGATAAAGGAAATATCTTTTAAGTGATGTGACTGAAAAATTGTGATGCAAACAATGGTCTGTTACTCTTGTTTGCACATATATTTTAGGTACAATACAAGAGATATATAACTATTATAAACCTAGCAGTTACTCCAAACATAATAAGAATCCTAACACAATGGCTATCCTAATATTCTCCCAGAACTCAATGTTAGTAATTGGAAATGCTTAACTATGTTCTGTTGCAAAGTATCATGTGGTTCACAACCTTTATAATAAAATACATAATGACATCAACTCATCATATTCTCTGTGGAAGGATATGTTAGGACACTGCTATCTTGGTGGGCCACAGTTTGGAATGTTGTTTCTATAACTTGATACACTTTTATCTTTCCAAACTTTCGGACATTTTTATTTTTTCATCAAAAAGTTAAAAGGGATTTTATTGGAGAGCAAATAGGGGAACTACAAGTTGAAGAAGAACGAGAAATCCTCCAAACAAGAAACTTTTCAGAATTTGGGCTTAGTGCCTAACACAATATCACAAGTATGGTGAGGACTGCCCAAGCATTGTAAGCTTTAATTTAAGTCATACCTCTTGTTGATGTGGCACTAAACACCACCCTTGACGATGCTGCCAAGGCATCCCCCAAAGAGGCCGCAAGTTGCAACTAAGGCTGGCTTGGGGTAACCACAATTATTGCGGTCTTTCAACAAAACTATACACAAAAGGGAGCAGGATAAACAGCTAAAAGTACAGTGAAGCTTCCCTATAAACTGCATATCCAAGATAGCAACTCCCTTGAAACAGCCATAAGCAGAATATTAAAGAGAAGAATGTAACTTTATCCATCAAAAGTAATTTCAGGTATTTAATATTGTTAAACTTGTATAAACTGGCATGATTCACAATATGCCACTGTTATGTAATTCTGAGGCCACCTTTAACTAGTTTATATATGTTAAACAAAATGACATAACAAAAATCGAAAATGAGGAAAAGATGTTCTGTTTTAAATAGGGTAAATAAAATATTGTAGTGCTTACAACAGTCTTTTGTTTTGTACCTTAGGAATAAGTTCAGTATCTTCCTTAATATTGACCTGAAACATTTAGGGATGAAATTTTCACCTAAAATCCATCCTTGAAATTGTCTTCTAAAGTTTAAGGGGACACCAAAGTGACCCTTGAGATCTAAATTTTCTTCTCAATTTTAAGGGAACTGTATGAATTTTCAATAATTTTTCACAGGCTGGTGCTTTAAAATCTGAACCATGGAGATCAAAAGTTGATAGCCTTTTGATAGTCACAGCAATGGATTCTTTCAAGGAAGGATCAGTTGGTGAAGAAAGAAGCGTGTTTCAACAAAAGGAACCTGCTGCAACTACCACAGATTTGCAGCTTGCTGCATTGCGTGCTTTATTGGTATCCTTTCTTTCATTTGCTCGGGTACGACCTCCATATTTAGCCCAGGGTCTTGAACTTTTCCGTAAAGGTACTTCTCTATATATCAATTTGAATTTCTTTTCTTATTTATTTTGGTATTTTGTTAGATGTTCATTGGTATATGTATCTGAAAGGATTTAGTAATAGGGAGGATATTGTACATGATAGCTAAGGTATATTTATAATATCCCTTGTGTTTTAAATAATATAAATTCTTGTCAATATAAATATCCACTTCCCATTTATTTTTAGTCATATTATTATTGAATATAGAATGATCAAATAGAAATAGCATTTTAGGTTCCTGATATGACTGCCTGATGAACATGTAAACCTTGTACCTACAATTTCATGAAATTTTATTTAATCCTTCTTCCTGTTTGCTTGAACAACATGGAATCCTTGTTTGCAGGGAGGCAACAAACTGGAACAAAACTAGCTGAGTTCTGTGCCCATGCTCTGTTAACCTTGGAAGTGCTTATACATCCTAGGGCACTTCCAATGGTAGATTATGCCTATGCAAATAACAGTTCTTTTGGTGAAGCTCACAGTAATCTCCAACATGAATATTTTGGCTGGAGCAACAGTACGCCATATGGTTTACCACAAGATCCTCCTGACTATGATGATGATCTGTGTGCTAGATGGCTTGAAAATGGCAATGAAGCCGATGAATCATTGGATAAAAATACAAAATACACCCAAGATCCTTCTGAAGCTTGCAGAGCTAGTGATCCTGAAGTGCTTTCCATGCATGTATCTTCTGGCACCAATATACAGGAGAGGACTGAGATGGTGGTGTCTGAGACTGCCACCTGTGCAAATGTTGAAATGAAAACGGTTGAGGATGAAATCAATTTCAAGTCGGATCAACCAGGAGAATCTGTGGTGCAATTTCAGGAAACTGTTTCTTGCACTACAAACATCCTGGTGGCTGAAACTTGCAGTGATGTAACTGATGATAAAGTGTCCGAGAAGATTGTTTCAGACAGCTCTGTTACTCGTAATGAAGCCAGTCATAAGGAATCAGGACAAGGAAGCTCGGCTAATAAAGACTTCAAATTTGCTTCTCTGAGTGGTAGTTTATGGCATAGAACCTCAGGCTGTAAAAATATTTTTGAGGAATTTGCTTTTCAATTGGATCATGACAAGGCACTGGCGGATGAAGATGATTTTCCTGATATTGTGGATGGAGACCCAGATTCTGATTCCGAATAAGGGAAGATTTTGTAATTTATTTTTATCCATAGAAGCATAAGGAACATTTATTGTAGTTCAATTTCATTCTCTTTTTTCTATCTGTTTTCCCAAGGTAAAACCTTTGAAGTTTTGACTTTGTTTTTACAAAAATGAAAATGATAGTCGAGCAGTTTTGGAAATGATATTCAAGCTTCTTATAGTCGAATTTGTTGACTTTGTTAGAAAGTATGAAACTTGAGTTTTGCTCAATTAACTCGTTTGTAGTTTTTTGGTAATTTCTTTTTAATCAAAATTGTGTTTTGGAATGTCTTTCAAGTTTATCAATTCATTATTTAATAATATATTTTTTATGGGATGAAGTAAAATTTCAAAGGCAAAGATTAGAAAAGAATGTTTAAATATAAAACTTAGGTTACTATGAAATTATAATTAATTTAGTAATATATAGTGTTATTTGTACAATTGTATGTGCCATGCACAAGTTATTTATAAGATTTTCAAAATCGGATTGGCCGTCCAATTGTTTAAACCAGTAAAAAATTGGTGAAAACTGGTTGTTTATCTTTTTGACAAGTTTTTCTGCTCCCTCTAATTCTTATTTCTCAAGTTTGGACCTGAAGCTGACCTCACCATAAATGACCAAACCATGCACACACAAAACCATGGGTTTTGGCTAAAAGACGAGGGCATTGGTAGAAAAGCAAAACCATGGATTTTTATTATAAAAACAGGTTTTCAAAATCATTTTTAAAAACAAATTGAAGTTTGTTTCAAATAAATACTGTATATAGTATATCAAACCAATAATTATAATTGGACACGTGCCACCTTTTAACATTACAGATTTTGCTTTTATATATATATAAAAAAAAACATTACAGTTTTTGCACTTGTTTTAATGGATAAGCTCAATAATTTTGCCTCGAGTTTCACTCTTTTACTTCTGTTATCCATTACTTCACCAGCTAGAAGTATCCTCGTGCAGTATTTTAGTTTGGTAGGTTATGTTTTTTTTTTTCAGGTTTCTTTCCTTTTTCACTCTTTCACGACATCTTTGATCATCACCCTATTCCCTCTCATTTCCAAAAAAATAATTGTGGTAAGTTATTTTACACACATAATAAATAGATAAAAAATAATAGTAATTTTTATAAAATTAATCTTAGAGAAAAATAATTATATAATGATGATGTAATTTTTTTTACAGAATTATCAAATCACAAATGATCACTAACTTTAAAAATAATTATTTTAAAATAATTTAAATGATTGGATGATCATGTAAAATAATTTTATATTATCAATATATAAACATTAAACTCTAAGTGAAAAAAGATAATTAATATTACATTAAAAAATTAAAATGATAATTATTTTAATTTTTTTTCTTGTCCGACAATTATAATGGATAGAAAGGATATTTCATTTCCCTTTTTGTTTTTTTCCCCCAAATTACCCACCAATGGACAATCTCCTCGTGGCTGAAATTGAATACGCTTCGCGCACTGAAATTTTGTTCCACTGGTTTCCTAGTGGGCCATAAAGCTTACTACTTTTAAATTAAAGCCAAGAATGTTGTTGTCCAATATGAGACATAGCTTCTACTCAAAATAAAATAAATTCTCATTTTGAGAGATAGCTTCTAGTCAAAATAAAAAATATTAAATTATTCATTTGATCTTTAAATTTATATTTTTTTAATCCTTGAAAGTGATTTTGTTTAGTTCTTATGGTTTGTATTTTAATTCTCTTTTAATTTTTATAGTTTAAAAGTAATATTTTTAGTTCTTATCATTTATTTTTTAATTATCTTTGAGTCTTTACTAAAAAATATATATAAAAATAATTAATTTCAAATTAATTATAAATTATCAACTATTTTTATTACAAATTATCTTACAATAAATTAGTTACGAATTACTTGTTAATATTTTTATAATTAATAATATTACTCATTAAAAAAGAATTAAAATATAAAGTATAAGAACTAAAAAGATTACTTTCAAATTATAGGAACTAAAAAAGAATTAAAATATAAATTATAAAAAAAAATTACTTTTCAACTACAAAGATTAAAAGAGAATTAAAATAAAATATAATATATATAAGAATGGTAAAGCTATAAAGACCAAATCAATAATTAAACCTAAAATAAATTCACAATAAAAAAACCACACAGAAATCTGAAATCTGGATGGTGGGAGCAAAGATTTAGAATATTTCAATTTCAATTTTTTTGATGATTATCTTGAAGTCAAATGAACTAGTACCATTTTCACAGTCAGATTCATGAATAGCATCATACGTCACTACAACCACTGGTAGAGAAAGTTAATGGGAACATATCAATTTGCTAGGAGAAAAGCAAATGGTGGAAAAAAAGAAGAGAAATTAAGAATACGAATATGAAGAAAAAATAAAAATAAAAATACAATTTTGTATTATTTGTTATAAGAAAAAAGTTCACGCCTCATTCATACATAATATGTATTAGAATGTTGTATCTATTAATTTTGTAAAGCTAATTTTGGTGGAGAACTTAATTGATTATATTGAACAAAGTCTTTTATTTCAATTATTAAGCTTGAAAATGAGACATTATTTAATTAAGAAAAATGTTGTATGTACAACATATAAGTACAATAGGTTTATACAAAGTTTGGACGTCATTTTTGTATCTATCTATTTCATCAGTTTGAGATAAAATAAAAGATGTAAAAAAGAGAGATAAAATGATAAAAAAATATTATTGTAAAAATTGTTGTATGTAAAAATATTCTTGATGTTCTTTTTTTTTTGTCATTGTATTATTTGTATGGAAAAGTAAAAGTATAAACTAAACTTTAATCATTAATATTTATATAAAAAAAAGGTTTTCTTATTTGCTTCATGTATAAAATTTTCAATTAGATGAAGAGATGAATGAGACAGCATGGAGTATTATGCACACACATGTCAGCATAAGAACAAATGATCATGAAGTGAAGTGAAGTGAAGTGTATATAAAATACTTTGGAAGTGTCGTGAAGAGCCAATAACGGTTTTTTGTGTGTTTCTTTCTCTCTCATGTTGTAGTATCTCACTAGTGTTTTTCATTCGTTTCTGAACCACACAAACATCACCACCGAACAATGCCGACGGGGTTACCGGCGGCGAATTCCTTAGTGGCGCCGGACGAAGAGGGGTGGGTGTGGGGGCAGATCAAGGCGGAGGCGCGCCGCGACGCCGAGTCGGAGCCTGCTTTGGCGAGCTACCTCTACTCGACGATCCTCTCGCACTCGTCGCTCGAGCGTTCTCTGTCTTTTCACCTCGGAAATAAGCTCTGTTCCTCCACGCTTCTCTCGACGCTCCTTTACGACCTGTTCCTCAACGCCTTCTCCTCCGACCCCTCCCTCCGCTCCGCCGCCGTCGCCGATCTCCGCGCTGCCCGCGAACGCGACCCCGCCTGCGTCTCCTACTCCCACTGCCTCCTCAATTACAAAGGCTTCCTCGCTTGCCAGGTCCAATTTCCCTAAACCCCTCTTTTCTAGGGTTTCCACTTCTTCAACCCTAGCTTGGGTTTGTTTTTGCTTAATTCATTCATTTTAATTAAAAAAAAACATGATATATACAACCTGCAAGATTTTAGATATCGGTTCCGGTCGTGTTGCAGTTTTTTGTTGATATGGCGAACAAGTGTGGTTGATGCGGTCGCGGACAGTTAAAAAATCTTGCGGAGAGTTAAAAAATCTTGATGTTGCAGCCAAATCACGGTCGCGACCGTTTTTTAAAATCTTGAAATGCAACTTTTGACGTAGTTGTTATAAAATCCTACAATTTTATTATACTGAGAAATTCTCGGATGGCAATTTACAATTTTTTATTGAGTTTAATTTCTGAGCATAGTTAATCAAGATTCATGTGGAACATGACAATATTTGGGATGACAACTTACAATTTCTGATTGGATGACAGAGTATGAACTATTTACACTTTTTTTATTATTGAATCTTAGGGTTAGTTGTGTGTGATTGTGATTTTGCAGGCGCACCGTGTGGCGCATCTGTTGTGGCGGCAATCACGGCGGCCATTGGCTTTAGCGCTGCACTCTCGCATCGCAGATGTGTTTGCGGTGGACATTCACCCGGCGGCAAGGATTGGGAAGGGGATTCTGTTCGACCATGCCACTGGGGTGGTGGTAGGGGAGACAGCGGTAATCGGGAACAATGTGTCGATCCTGCACCATGTTACTCTGGGTGGGACTGGCAAGGTTGGTGGAGACCGGCATCCTAAGATTGGGGATGGGGTGCTTATTGGTGCTGGTGCTACCATTCTGGGGAATATTAAGATTGGGGAAGGTGCAAAGGTTGGTGCTGGTTCGGTGGTTTTAATTGATGTGCCACCACGGACAACAGCAGTTGGGAACCCGGCGAGGTTGGTTGGTGGGAAGGAGAAGCCCTCTAAGCATGAGGATGTGCCTGGGGAGTCTATGGACCATACTTCCTTTATCTCTGAGTGGTCAGATTATATCATTTGAATTTCTAAGGTTAATCAATTAATGAATGAATACTTCAAATCAAATGCTATGTGTTCTGCTGTTCTAGAGTTTTGTAATTTTATATTTGGATTGAGATTTTGTAGAGACCACACTCTGCTTAATTATACTGTATTATGACTGGAAATTTTGGCAGCCTGCAATATAGTGACATATTGTGCAACAGATTATATAAAGCTGGTTTTGTTGGTTATGTTACAGGGATTTAGCTTTGAGCTGAGTTTTTAACATTGCATTGCGTGTCCAAGGATAATAATCTAGGTGTCTTGTTGGTAGAATATGGTATTTTACTATCAGAAGTAAAAATAGAAAAGAAAGAGAAAGTGAAAGTAATGAAAAGAAATGAAAAGTAGTCTAGTATCTTGACCTGGGTCTGCAGAACTGTTATACTTTTGATATTCTGGGATTAAGAAGGATTGAATGGAATCTACAAGGAAGTTGGTCAGGTGATTCAATTTTGAAATTTTTAAGGTGGTGTTTGTGCAATACTTGCTATTGCTGTGGTTATTCAACAAAGGATAAGAACATGAATTTCTCTGCTGAGTTGCCTTCGCTCTTAACTAGCATATGTGACTTTCTCTTACGTTTTCTTAAGGCAGTTTTGATTTGGTAATCAATCGAACGAGGTTGGTCTTCTCAAATCTCAATTTAATCTCGCACGATGCAGTCCAACTACAAAACAAAATTCTATGTTGTTTGGAGGATTAGATTTTAGTGAAGTCGATAGTACAACATATGAAAGAATTGATTTTAAGAAAACCATTAATCTAATATTTCTCGCATAGTTTTTGAACGAGAGAAAGAGGATAAAGTGAGTTTGGTTTGATTTTTCTTTCCCCGTCAAAATCATAGGTGTAAGGGAGTGGTTGTATGAATTTCAGAAATATTATTTTGAAATTATATTGTATAATTTAGTTAAATAGTTGATTTTGACTAATATTGTATCATCACTTGAAATATGATTGTGTTGGAAAATCTTATGGATGTAATGCTTAGAATCATTTTCATTCACTAGACAACTAAGCTCATATGATTAATATTATAAGATAGAATCAATTTTATTTTGGACGCAAAAACTGCCAAAACACAAACTTAGAACCTATTATTTTGAAAGCAAGCGTGATTTTATAGACAAACCGAATAAGCACATAGTTTCGTGTAAGAAGCAAGTAGTTAGTGTTCAGTTTAGTCTGTCTATACTCTCTAGCGATGAACCGCAGTCGTTGGAATTTCACAAAACTCCAAGAATAGTTGGTGTAAGTTATACTCACAACACGGGTTGTGTTAAATTCAACTCAGCATTCTATTCTATTTGCTTTCATTCTCCAACTTTTGTTACACGTGAGGCTCTCAATCAAATTGGCTGAATAAATTTACTATCACCAAAATATAGCATTTCTGGCATAAATATAGCACAGCATCCCCAAGAAATCTCTACCAAAATAGCATGCGGTGTGCATGCACCCCTGAATTCTTGATTTCGCATCCATAGAAATCATTGCACTGAATTCTCTCCATCTTCTTCTCCCATCCCACGTAACCAAAACAAGATAAAATCAGGAAAAAAAAAATATATCAACCCCAACAACCATGACAAAAGATATCGTTATCCCATAACTGCATGCAACATGAGCACTCAGTTACAACAACACAACAAAAGAGAATTCAAGGGAGAAGAAGAAGAAGAGGAGGAGGAAGAAGAAAACCATTTGCTACATTCAGAATGCGAAACAATACCATTGTCCTCACCCCACACATCACCCTCAGAGTGGGAACATGGAAACAGAGAAGAAGAAGAAGAAGAAGAAGAGAAGGACACGGTGTATGCAGCCAAGGACAAGGTGCAGATATTCGACCTGGAGTCCGCCAGTGGCGCCAGTGTGGGGTCAACGGCGGTGCCGCCATTCTCGTGGAGGAAGCTGTGGCTGTTCACCGGACCCGGGTTGTTGATGAGCGTGGCATTTTTGGACCCGGGGAACCTTGAAGGGGACCTTCAGGCTGGAGCCATTGCAGGGTACTCTTTGCTTTGGTTGTTGATGTGGTCAACCTTCATGGGGCTGGTGATACAGCTTCTGTCGGCAAGGCTCGGGGTGGCGACCGGGCGGCACCTGGCGGAGCTGTGCCGGGAGGAGTACTCCAATTGGGCCAGGTTGGTGCTGTGGATCTTGGCTGAGCTTGCTCTCATTGCTGCTGATATTCAAGAGGTTATTGGCAGTGCTATTGCTCTCAAGATTCTTAGCCATGGGATTCTCCCCATTTGGGCTGGTGTGATCATCACAGCCATGGATTGGTAAGCTTAACAAATTGTGCAATGCATGCTGTATCGTGTATAATCCATGTTAAGAATAACGATGAGTTTTAGGCGAGTTTTACGATGACTGTCTAAAGGCCTAACAATACCCTCCCTTACCCGGGCTTGGGACCGGCTATGAAAAGATACAAGCGGAGTTCAATGCATGCTATATCCTCTCACAAATTCTTTTACTATCTTAAAGCATTAAATGAAGAAGTAAATGCATTTACTGTGTGTTTGGATAATCTTTGTGAACGTACTTTTGGATAATGATACTCCTTGTATCTTTTATTCTTAATGTGCTTTTGAAAAGTATAAGGTTATCCAAACAACACACTTAATGTTTTGAAAATATAAAATGTATTCAATAGTCACTACACAAGGGAAACCAAAAGATTAGTAAGAAGATGTTGTATGAGGATTTAGAATTATTCAAACTAATTTTATATATGACTTGGTTGGAAAAATCGTCTTAATTGCGGACCCTCCTTAGTCTGCCTTAGTTGCGTTGCGACCTCTTTGGGGTTGCCTAAAGTGCAAACTTGAGGGTGGTGTTTTAGTGGTTTAGTCTCACATTGATTAGACATATGGACATTAAAATATATAAGCTAGGACAACCCTTACCTTACAAGCTGATTTTATAGGATTGAGTTGGTACTGAACCCCTTAACCCACACTGTAAGAGAATTGTATTAAGTTTTTTGTATTCTTATCCTGACTGTTAAGTTCTCAAATCATACAATAACATAGGATTTCTTCTCTAAAATTGCACAAGATATTCTTAATGGAGGTAATTTAAAAGGTAGCATAGTGGACAACGCTATTCTATCTAGTAGGATCTGGAGATGGTAGTTGTATGCAGTCTTAATTTCACAAGCGGAGAAACTTCTTTTAAGATTTGAATCTATAACCTGCATACCACAAGGTAGCAACCTTATTGTTGTGCTGAGGCCTGAATCTCATCCTCCTCAATGAAGGTTGTTTAATGTTTGAAAAAAATAAAGAATCCACATGTCACTATTTTAATTTCAGAATTTGATGGCGAAAGTATAAAGAACTTGATCCAAGTTTTGTTCTTATGGGCCATTCAATTTGAATTATGTATAGAAATGAAAAGTAGTTTACCATGTTTCACTTAATGATAAGTATGGTAAAATAAATAAAAATATGTTGTGGTTCACCATTTTCAATCCTGTTTTTTGTGTGAACAGTTTCTTCTTTCTATTTCTCGAGAACTATGGAGTGAGGAAATTAGAAGGTGTATTCGCAGTTTTCATTGGAACTATGGGCTTTTCTTTTGCGTGGATGTTCTTCGATACAAATCCCAGTGAAGAAGAACTACTGATGGGTACAAATTCATCTAATGCCTTAGCTTGAGCACATTCATTTAATTGCATGATGTAAAAACATACTAGTGTTTTTCCAATATTAGTGTTTTTCCAATATTGGTGCTTCTTGCAGGCCTTTTGATCCCAAGAGTAAATTCGAAAACGCTTCGTCAGGCTGTGGAAATTGTGGGGTGTGTGATAACCCCACACAATGTATTCCTCCATTCTGCATTAGTACAATCAAGGGACATTGATATCCGTAACAAAGGCCAGGTTCAAGAGGCTATAAACTACTACTCAATTGAGTCATCAGTTGCACTTTTAGTAACATTGGTGATCAATCTGTTTGTGATAACCGTTTTCGCTAGGGTGTTCTACGGTACAGAACAGGCGAAAGGCATAGGATTGGTAAATGCAGGGCAGTATCTTCAGGAGAGGTATGGAGGAGGGTTGTTTCCAATTCTCTATATATGGGGTATTGGTTTGTTAGCAGCTGGACAAAGTAGTACCATCACAGGCACATATGCAGGGCAGTTTATAACTGAGGGCTTTCTTAAGCTCAATATAAAGAAGTGGTTGAGGGCATTGATCACTAGAAGTTGTGCAATTGTTCCAACTATGATTTGTGCAATTGTTTTTAATACATCAGAAGGTTCTTTGGATACCATGAATGAATGGCTTAATGTGGTCCAAGCAATACAGATTCCTTTTGCACTTATCCCCCTTCTTACTTTGGTGTCCAAAGAGGAGGTCATGGGGACCTTCAGAATAGGGCCTATAGTAGAGGTAAGCAAGCTCTCCATCTAACCCTTTAATTAAATATTTATACTTTTTATTAACCAAGTGATCCATGATTAACTTAAATACTCATAAAGATTTGTTTGTTCAAATTGCATATGTATTACTAGTACAAACATGCTAGGATGCATTCTTTGATTTATTACATACTATAGTTTAGTAGTAATAAACTTGAGCTCTATGAAAAATTGACTGTGAGAAGGATAAAACATCATTTGATCATATGGTTGGCAGAAAATGATACAGGGTTATTCTTGTATGGCTATTATAGCAAAAGGATAGATGCATGCATAGCCATTTATTAATACATCTTGTACTTCATAGAGTAAAATGAAGCCTCAATCAACCATGTAAAACTCATAAAAAAAGAAAAAAATGCAAATTAAACTCTACTGTCTCGAGGTTTATCAAACTGACAGACAGAATTTTAATAAGCACATCACTTCAATAACATGAAATTTAACTCAAATTAGAAGAAAGAAACATTTTAATATGTTAATCTTTATTTATTTATTTATTTTGACTATAAAGTAGTAATTTAAGCAGAATAACATAAATACTTTCTACTGATTTCGTATTGGTTTGAAAGTTCCAATAAAAAAAATCTACTGGGCAAATTACAACATTTCCTAAGATTTTATGTAATTACACAAGCATCTCCTACTTTTTTAGCCATTACTTTTGTCTCCTTTGTAAGGGGTGTTAGTGTAAGGCTTAAAGGGATATCAGTATAATGTTTTCAAACACATAAGAGGGAGTTTAGTATAATGTTTCCAAACTTAAAAGAAGATTAGTGTAGGAAAATAAAAACAGGCGGGGTTATGTGAAATTACACGAAATCACATGGGGAATTGCTGTAATTTGCTCAAATCTATTTGATACTCATCCATAACTCTGTCCATTTTATAATGTAGAGAGTGGCTTGGAGTGTGGCTGTGCTGGTAATATTGGTTTATGGATATATGTTATTAGATTTCTTCCTGGATGAAGTGGATGGAGTGTTGTTTGGTTTTCTAGTCTTCCTTGGTGCTGCAGCATGGATTTCATTTATTATATATCTGGTTCAACATAGTGGTGCCATTTCTTCAATCCTAGTGAGGTCCTCTTATTCCAAAGGCTTTTTCTCTCTTGCTGGCAACTAAGCTATCAAATTCATACAATTTTTGGGACCTAAAGATTAAAAGAATGAATTATGTTGCCAATTTTGCAAGAGGGTCGTTGATACTGTTTTCCAAAAGGAAGCATTGGTTCAAAAGGGCTGTCTCTGAACTTGGAAAAGGAATGCAAGTCCATGTAGTTGAAAGAAATTATACTTTGGCAACCGAGAACTAACTCTTCATGCACAAGATGAAGGTATCATTATGGTGATATAAGAAACTTTTACTAATTAAGGTCTGCAAGATTCTTTTGTATAGAAATTAGAATAGACTACCTGATTATAAGTTGAAACAGCTTAGGATGTAACATATAGTCAAATAGGTTTATTTTTGCGGTATCATTGGGTCATTACTTTTAAGTTGTACTAGTGATATAACCTAAGAAATACAGTTGTCATACTCTGAAAAACGGCTTTGATTTTGCCTCTAAACTGTTATCCTCTCATTTCACCTTTGTTGTTAGCTATTATTTTTTGATTTTATCTCAATGATCTATACCACACTATTTTTTTTTATGAAGTCATTTTTGGATTATTTAAGGGAAAAGGTGCTTTGAGCAGAACATTAGTTCTAGGGAGGCAAAATGCAAAAACACTCTCCGAACTTCATTTTGTAATTGCTAGAGCCTTTTACAAATTCAAGTAGACGGGGGACAACTTTCAAAAACTTGCAAATAGACCCTTTTGCTCCCAAGATTTCTTTTCGTTTTCATAAAATATGAAACAAACAATAACTTTAAAGAAAAAAATAGTTTTTTTTAAATAACATGAATAAATTAAAGTTCATCAGTATTCATTATACATGCCGTGGGATTTAATAATGGGGTTTAGGGTTCATGATTTATAAATTTAAATTATAATAAATAAAATAATTATCATTCAAAATATTAAACTAAATTGCTAATTGTTAATTATTAATTTAATATAATATAATGATATTTTATTTATTTTAAAGACTAAACTAATGAGTATGAGTATGACATTGCTATATAATGTATTACTGTTTACATTAAGAAAATTCGACTCACTCTACTGATTGAATAGAATGCATAGATTATTATAAAATTTTCTAATACTCATTTCCATCCCTAGTAATGCTTAATATATATATATATATATATATATATATATATATAAAAGAGAGAGAGAGAGAGAAAGTGCAATTGTTTACATTGTAGTATGATGTTGAATTAATTGTTTATGATTTCATTTTATTATTTTTTATTTTTATCATTTTCTGTATAATTATAAAATAAAAATAAAAAATATTTTCTTAAACTAAATGATTTTTAAAAGAAAATATAAATAATATTTTCAACCTAAACTCTTTCTAACTCTCGGCTTTGATGTTGTTATGCTATATTCAGTTTTCAGCATCTTCTCTGACTTCAAATATTCTCTAATTTCAAATACCCTGTTAACATTTCTCATTTTTTTTCCTATCACATTATAAACCCTATTATATCTATATTTTTTTTTCTTTTTCTTTTTTCTCTAGGTATCTCATAACATAATGAGTGTTCATAAAATATTATTCAAAATTTATATAAAGATGAATTTGTTAGAAAAAAATTATATAAGAAATAAAAAACAACAAACATAGCTGTGGTATAATATCACATAGAATTAAAATACATAAAATACTTTTAAAATTAATTATATTCAAAGTATAAAAATAACTAAAAAAAGAATTTAAAAAAGTCTGAATTAAAACGCCCAATGCACTATCCTTAAATAAAAAACATCTCATTACACTAGTAAAAATTATTATATGTACTCCTATTCCAAAATACCTCAATCCGCATTAGACTGATCATGTGCGTTTAAAGATTCCAAATCAACGAACATCCATGCATGCTCCAAAACATATTTTAAGTAACACTAGAATTTTATACAAAAGAAATGCAAAACTGATTCTTTTTCTACACACGTGTGACTGTGCTGTGTTAGGTGTCTTATTTTTCAGCAAACAACACAATCTACCCCTCTCTCTCTATATATATTATTGTTGAATTATATTTATGTATTAATAAAATTATTTATATTAAATTTTGTCAAAATTAAACAACAACAAAAAAAATTAATCAAATAATTCATATTTTAATATATTTTGAAATATATATATATATATATATATATTAGGTTGATTTATTTTATATGAAAAAGATAATAAATAATTTTAGATAATTTGAAATTTTATATATATAATTTATGTGAATTTTTTTTAATTTCACCGTAAATTTTAAGAATATATATATATATATATATATATATATCCGGGAAAGAACGAGCAACTTAACTGTGCAAGACTAACAGTCACAACATGCCAAAACGGTAACAAATTTTTAAAAATTATGAGAGAAAAAATTACACACATAGTATAATTTTTTTTTTACAATTATTCAATCACAATCTATTACGTATGATAAATTTATTAATTTTTAAAATAATTTAAATGATAATTTATGATTAAATGAAAATATAAAATTAATTTAGATGGACAATGTATATACATTAAACTCTTAATAAACATATTGAAGACTTATACAAATAGTATCCTAAAAAATAGGAATTAAGAAGATTAACATGGATAGTAGCCAGATTTTGTCTTGTTAAAATAGAATTGATTAAAGAGATATTTTTTACTTTAATTTAAAATTATAATAAAATATTTTTTAATAATCTCCCACTAATTTAAAATTTAAAGTAAAAAAATAATATAATATTATAACTATGTAAAAAACTGAAAAACATTTTTTAATAGAACATAAGATGTTATATTTTTAGTATAAGAAACTTTTCGAATGAGCGTTAGATCTAGTGGATATGAAATTTCACACGAGAAAAACATAGTTATTTGATTTTCTTGAACTAAATTTCCTTTAACAAGCTTTAGAACACAATACAATATGATATAAGTGTTCATTTGAGTTTAAAGACATGTAACTTATTTTGTGAGTGTTATTTAGAGATTAACTCATATCTAGTGACAATTTCACCATCACATTTACTAAGTGAACTCCCAAAGAGTGAGATGTGACAACCACCCTCACATTTAACTGGTGTTGTGTTCATAAGAGATATTTAAATATGATATTTTTAGTAAATTAATATATACCTCAACCTTATAATTGCTACACTTTGTCAT
Source organism: Glycine soja (assembly GCF_004193775.1). Taxonomy (NCBI): domain Eukaryota; kingdom Viridiplantae; phylum Streptophyta; class Magnoliopsida; order Fabales; family Fabaceae; genus Glycine; species Glycine soja. The sequence continues at coordinate 2,700,810 of NC_041017.1, forward strand.
AGGAATAAAAATCAGAACAACTCTGTAATATTCATAATTTTAATATACTTTAGTCAATAAACAACTTTGTTGTTATCCTTAACAAATTAGTATTTTTAAGGACATAATTGTCTTAAAATATAGTAACCAAAAAGTGCTTAACAAAAGGAATATCCCTTTGATCTATTGTTATAAATTATTGGTTTAATTTTTTTATAACAACTTGAACTCTATTCATGAGATCCCATTCACATGAAGATTAGTGTTCATTATTGTGACTATTTAATGAGCTTAAATTTTATTTCCCATGACAACTTAAATATGTGTTGACATGTCAATCTTTGTTTTGTAAATGAATTCATAATATTTTTTTTAGACAAAGAGTAAGATGACATACCTGATGATGATCTCCAATTCCCATTTTTCATTTCTCACAAAATGTATTAGATAAATGATTTGTATAAGAACTTTCTAATAAAAACATGATATTGATTCAAATGTTAATTCAATCTCACAAAAATTATTCAAAGAAAAAGTTAGATTTAAAATAAAAATAAAGAATGAAAGAAATAATATTATAATAATGAAATAAAGAAGAAGATAGAAAGCACACTAGAAAGAAATTGGGTGAATATTTATAACTCTTTGAAGTTGAATTTATATAAAAATTGAAAACATCAATTTGATAATGAACGGTGAAAATGATAATACAATTCTAATTATAATCAATGACTATAAATATTATTAATTTTAAAAATAATTTCTTTATTAAAAGCTTTGAATAATATTAAATTTTTATAAAGAACCAAGTGAAAAAAACCAAGAAATAAATAATATATTGTATTATTTTAATATATAATAATAATAATAATATCTACTATTTTATTATTATTATTAATAATAATGTCTTAGACAATTTTAATATATACTATTTTACAGTACATAATATTATAAATATTTTTATTTATTTTGTGAAATATATACTTTAATGTACCTTATTTTTTAAAAAATAAAATTAAGCATAGTCAAATATTATTTAATTTACTATTAATGTGAAAATTATTATTTAAAATAATATCAAGATTATATTATTATAGTTAAAACATTTAAAAGACTATGGATGAGCTTAATTTAAAATTATATTTCATAAATAAATTAACTTTGAGTTTAGATTTATTTATTTATTTACATAAAATTTAATCTTAAAACTCATTCATGTATATATAATGGTTTTTTTATTAATCTTATTTAATATGATTTAATAATATTTTAATATATATAACTATTAAATCTTATTGATAATCATTATGTAACTTCAATGTGATATTAAAATAATCTAAAATATAATTACTTTTTTTATCATTGAAAAAAAGTTATTTTAGAAAAAATAATTTAAAATAGAAAAATATTGTTATTGACTCTGTCATACGAAAAATTTTGTAACATATATTTTTACATATAACTATTTTTATATAAAAGTGAAACCAATAATATTTATTATTTAATTATTACATTTATAGTTTTTTTAAAAATTAGTTTATAAAATAAAAATTACAATAAAAATAATGTAAATTTTTTATATTTATATTAACTAGTGTTGTATCATTAATAACTAACATTGAATATAATTATTAATAATTTTATTTTTAAATTTATATATATATATATATACATGTATATATCTAATTTTTATATTGTTTTATTTTCATATTATATTATATTATATTATATTATATTAATTTATAAATTTAAAATCATAAATTTAATTTATTATTTTCTAGAAATATATTTTAAAGTAACTAATTATAAAAATAAATAAATATGTGCATAGATAATAATATTAAATTAGTGTAAATTTTTATATTTATTTTATTTAATAAGTTTTTCTTGGTAGTACTATTAATACAGTTACACAAAACATAGAATATTTTTTTTTCCTTTAAGTCATCAAATTAATAATTTTACTGACATGACAATCTGACGGTGAAAATTTCTCTTTGCTTCAAATCATTAATTTTACTAATGTGATAATGTAATATGAAGACATTCAATTTAACTTTTATATATTATAAACAGACATGTTAAGTTAATAAGGTAACTCCACGGCTTGAGGATATGATGAGTTATCTTTGGAGGGAGTCTCTCTTCTTGCAATGATACGCATTCTTATCTCCAAAATGACAACGATAATAACTAAGACAGCAATAATGACTCCATAAGCAAGAAACCACTTAGATCCTTCCCCTCCTAAATGGAGTCCATAAAAGGTGTTAAGCACAGCAAAGATAATCAAAATCCTCCCCACGTTATGATGGTACCAATTCCAATACTTTCGTATCTTCGATTCCTTTCCTGGTCGAAATACAACGGCTAATACCTATGAAATAATAAATAAAAAAACAGATATTATGAGAGAAAATTAAAATGATTTAAATATGTTTTTTATATATGTAATATATTTATTTTTAGTTTATTATCTAAAATTTTTAAATTTTTGTTTTTAATATCCATGTTAATCTTAGTTTACTAATGATGACATGACAAACTAATAAAACATCACATTATGACATATGATAACGTGACTATTTAAATGTCACATCATAACTTAGATTAACAATTAATACTAAAAGTAAATATTTAGAAATGTTAGATATTAAAATAAAATGAAAAATATTTTGTAACAAACTGAAAAGAAGGATATTACAGTGTGAAAAAATATTTAAACCTAAGATAAATTATCCAAAATCAGAGACAAATTAACCTGTAGGAATCCAAGGATGATAATGACGATTCCTATATTTTTGTGATGAGTCACTTTAGTGTTGAGTTTCTTAGATAAGACCAATCCACATATAATTCCAATTACGCCGGCCACAAAGCTAAATGCTTGAATGGAAGCATGGAAATAAAACCAAGTGGGATCCCATTGCTTGAAGTAGCGAGCAATTATGGATCCTATTATCATTAGAATGCTCCATCCCATGATGTTCAGAACTCCATGACTTCTAAGAAGATTTAGGTTAGAATTTCCACTCGTAGAACCTGTTACGTTGCAAGAAAAACCAAGTTACAATAAGATTCAAATTCAACGGATTTTTTTTTTAACTCAGCAACACATTTTTAATGAAAACTATCTAATATTAAAAATAATTTTGTCACAATTTGATTCAGCAATTTGAAGAAAAGAATATAAATATAAAAAAGAGAGCAAATTTTACTCGTACTCACTAAACTTTTACCAAATTACTCATAATATTTTTCTTTCTCTTTTATTTCTAAACTAACCATTTTTAAGTTTAAAAACATTACATTAATATCTCTTATATATGTTACACTAATACTCCTACAAGGGAGATGGTTAAAAAAGTAGATGTTTATATAATTACACAAAACCTTGGAGATGATTAGTGTAAAGTTTATTGATCATAACAAAAAGCTTAGTCGCTAACCTTTTGAATAATCTATGGTAATGGATGTCTGATCGATATGTTGGGGCAAGGCATAGTTTGGATAATCTGGAAATTGACCATTGGGTCCAATGGCAAATATGAGATTCGAAGAAGGTTGGGTGGTTTTCAATTGGAAGATGAAGTAGCCTAGCTTAGCACTTGCTGGAACAAAGGATGCGTTCATAATATAAAGATCACCTTTGTCATGAACTACCTCATCTTGTGATTTTCCACCTAGATAGTACAATTTCATACCCCCAGCTCCTGCAGATGGCATCCACCCCACAATTGCACTAGAACCCACCATGTTCCCATCTTTTGAGAACCCTATGGCCGCATAAGCTTTTTTGTCTAATGGGATTGAGAATATGAAGCTCCACACATCTGATGAAGCCTTAGCATACTGAAGATCAGAAGAAAAAAAATAGATAGTCAGCGCACTAATTCAACTTATATATCAAATAGTCAAAATGTAAAGTGTTGTCGTTGTTTTTCTTTCTTTGGTCTAAATTAAACCACATTTAACGGGAGAGGTAATTGTTTGAGTTTAGTAGAATAATCATGGATGGTAAAGTTCTCTCTGTGTAAATATTTTAATATAATTATATATCTAAAACTTAAAACTATATTAATTAAGAAAAAACAATCTCACACCAAATAATTCATGTGCTAGATGGTTGTAAAATATTGATCTTCACGTAATAAAATTGTGAATGGTAAATCGATATTTCTGAAAAGTTTATTCATAAAGTTTGTTAGAGGTGTTAATTAAATGCAAGTATTTTTTTTTTTTTGTTATCAAGACAGCAAAATACATCATTTTTGTAGATGAGCCTTAGCTAAAACTAATGTTACTTTGTAACTTAAAAGTCACGAACTCTACTTTTTGGAGAAAAAGTTGCTTACGCCTATTTATCCTCTCTAAATCTCATCACTAAGTACTTAAGAATTATGTAGTCCTTTTGATGAAATATACAGTTTTTGAAAAGTGCACTCAAAGCTATCATCACTAAAAAAAAATGTTAGCATATTTTCTAAGACACTCTTGCTAATACATTATTTATTTTTGGTTAAAATTTATTAAAAAAATAAAATCATATGCAAAACTTGTTGAGTAAGAAATAAAACTTACACAACAACATAATTTTTAATAAATTTCAGTTAATAATAATAAAATAATTAAAAAAAAGGTGCATTAATTTCTGTATCATAAAATACGGATGAAAAATGCAACACGTACTCTAAGGATGAAATTGTGAGCAGGCCAAACAGGACTGCACAGTAGTGAACTTGTATCGAAAGGGATAGGAAACTGAATTTGCACCAAATTAGAGGAGCATGAATCTTGAGAAGTCACAAAGGTTGATGAGCTATAGAGGATAATGAACACTAATATTTGGCAAAAGTATGCCAGCTTCATTTTTGTGTGGAGGTAACTACTTAGGTTGTGCCATTAATTATGTTCAGTTTTATAGTGGAAAAAATCAGAAACGTTCTATAAATTATCCTTGGAATTAACGAGCAGTTCTTGACAATTGGCATTGCCGGCTGGAACAGGACATGCAGACACAGCCATGGTTTCGTTCAAATGTACGATAAGATCAACCAGACAACTGCGTACGGTGTTAATTTCCAGCAAGAAAAATTGAAATCAAAATGATATCATAATACAATTATAAGTTAAAAGAAAGTTACTTGTTTGAACTATACTGCTGTCTTGTACAAAGCTACTAAGGGAAAATATTAATAAAAAAGAGATAGCTTCTCTATAAAGTATGAGTTTTGACTTTTGTATATCACTTTATATATATTTTAATTTTCTTTGGGTAAAACTAATGTCACTCATTGATCATTCTTGAATAATAACTGTGCAGAAAATATGATGTATAAATTGAAGGTCAGTTAGCTTAAACTTATGAAATTAATCAAAGAATAGTATTATTTTACTTCATATTTTCACAATATTATTGTTGTTAGTAGAAGTGCATACTTTTAGCCTTTAAAAAAATTGAATTTTGATTTTCATCCCTAATAACACATTTGGTTCATGGTTTGTTTGTCAAAGTTTTGAAATACGAAATTATTTAATCTAACTACATATTTAAGGCTTATTCAAAATTACTTATTAATAGAGTAATCTTGTACTAGTTAATCTACATAACTATATGGTGTCCCTACTTATTATATATGTAACTATTGTATTCTGTCATCACATTTTTATCACTTGTACGCAAACATTTCACAAGGATTTCAATTTTTAGTTTTAGCACTTGCATATTGCTCGAAATAACCGCGTTTCCTCTTATGCTTTTGTTATCCTACATATGTATTTAATTTGCAAAATTTCAAATATCTGTTAAATTGAAATTTCACTCATTTGGAACATCCACCTACATATATTAAATTCGGATCCTTGTACTTTATAACAATAGTCTTGTTTTTTTTAGGAAAACTTTATAATAATAGTCTATAACTCTATACATACTCACAGCAATTTGTTGAAGCTTTGCCTTCAAGAGACGAAGAGGCATAATTAAAATATATGTCTAGTATAAACTTAATTCACTACCAATCCTCTTCATAGAAAAATAAGTTTAAATGGAACTGAATAGCTTCCAAATGAAAATCATAGTGGTGAAACAAAACAAAATCTATAAAAAGAATTTAATCGTCTCTACTGCACAATTGAGTCTCAAAAGTAATTGCCATAGTGAATAATACGGCAAGCACAATTCCATAACCGATGTTCCATCCACTTCCCTCCTTACCTAATTTGATTCCGTAGAAAATGTTAGCTATGGCTAGTATGATCAAAATTCTCCCCATGTTGTGATGGTATGCATTCCAATACTTTCTCACTTTTGATTCCTTCTTCGGTCGACCAAGCAAAGCCATTATCTATACAAAAGCAAATAACACACTAATTAAAATAGTGAGTAACCTAACTCTTATCTTTTAAATAAGGTCGGTAGTTTGTCGACAAACTAAGTTACTCTCAATAAAGTGTTTCCTTTTCAGTGATGGTTAATTATATGTTTTAATTTGCAGTCGTGGATGGTGTGAATAACAATGATGATGATGATTATACATTAAGCCTTTTTCTCTTGTTATGTCACTATAGCTTACTTTTCATGTTGTTATTGGTCACTAAAATGTACCGACACACACAAACATGCAATATACGACTGAAAAATAATATGTATTATTCGTAAAGTTAAGGATATAATATTAAATAAGAGTTTAATGTTGATCTGTATTTTTATATAATACAATGGGAAAGAAGTCTGATAAGTACTATTTTCATTTTGGTCCTTAATTTAGGACCATCAGTTAAGTTATTTCATGACGAAAAAATAAATTTAATCCCTAATTTTAACATTTGTCATCCTAACATTTTTTTTTAAAAAAAAGTGATGAGAAATTTTGAAGATAAAAATGATATACTTAATGTTAAGTATACTAAATCAAATAATGGTACGTACTAATATTAGAAATCAAATTAGTGTTTTTTTAATACGTATTATCAACATATCATAAGTTAATTAACAAGTTTTGTATAAAGTGGAAAATTGTTAAAATAGATAAATACCTGGAGGCAACCTAGAACGAAAATGATGATTCCAAGAGCCTTGTGAAGACTAACGTCGGTATGAAGTTGATTATTCAAGACAAACCCACTAATTACACCAACTATTCCCAGAACAAAACCCAAAGACTGAACTGAAGCGTGGAAATAAAACCAAAATGGATCCCATTCCTTGAAGTAGCGAGCAACTATTGCTCCCATTATGATTAGGATGCCCCATCCTAAGATATTCAACAATCCATGGCTTCTTTTCAGGTTATATGACTTTCCTGTTGTTGCACTTGAACCTGTTTTAAATGTAATCATAAACAAAACGTTTTGAATGCCATCCCTGATTATTAATCAAATATGACTACTATATTCATAAACTTTTTGATGGCAAGACCAATAGCATTTTCCCAATTTACATGAAAATCCACAAGGCAGCACAAAATGTTTACATCCAATATTTTTAGAATTGAAGAAAACAAATACTAAATATAGAGATAATATATTTAGCAATTCTTAAATCATCAATCAATTAAGATCATGACTATATATGAAATGATGATTTTAATTGACTACACGGTAGAGAATTTCTTATAATCACATAATTTTTTACTCAATAAAATTTATGACTAATACATAAGTTGAGTTAAACGTACGTAGAACATCTACTGCTATATATTAACACGTGTTATGCAAAAGAAACCAACGAGCCAAATTTAGTAGATAGAACTAAAACACAAGGTTCCAACCAAATAAAAAAAGAAAAAGAAAAAGAAAAAAAAAAACTAGAACACGTGGGTTTTGTTTGGTAGAGGGTCGAGTCAGATTTACATTTCAACTATATTATTCTTGCATCAAGCTAGATGACAAAAGAATGTCCTCTCAACAACCATACTAACCACTGCCAAGGTATAGTTTTGAATGGGCCACGTATTGTTCAAATAATTTGTCAAAATAAACTCAAACAAAAGGTCAACACTAGAATAATCTTCATTGGTCACCTGTTTTCTAAATGTCTTCTTTTTCAAACATTGTCAATCGTCATGCACATAAAATCACAATAATCATATAATTTATGCAATATTCTTGAAAATTATTTTACAACACAATTTTTTTCCATCTATATCTATCATATCACTCATTTTGGCATATACTTCTATCTGTTTTTCTTTTTATATATCTTTCTTCTTGTAATCTTTTTTTGAAAATATTGTAAAAAAAAAAGTAGTTAGAAGTAGCATTTCTCCAATCTTAATGAAACCAGATTTATTGCAGTCATTTCTACACGCATTCACACAATCAGCACATTAATTTATAACTGTTGGATGAAGATAAAATGTTGCAATTTTGAATTTGTTTATAAATTTGATTGAGCAAGATAAGATAAAATATGATGAGTCTCTCATCATTGGGTTCTAAATTGTTGAATGTAAATAATCTAGATCCATACTTAAAAACAGTAAATGAATGGTTTTAAATTATGGTCCACAATCATAATTAAGACTGCAACATCAATTTATTTTGACACTTTACAATCACATCTATAACATATTATGGTGCATAGTCGAATTTTCTTCCAATTATCCGTAATGTAAAATATTAATGACTCATTGCAATGCAACCGCAGCTGTAATTTAAAACCATAAATACATGGGTTTAAATTTCATCTCGTGCATGCCCCCTTAACCGGATACACCAAATTAATTTGCTCACAAAAAAAAAAGAAGTGAAAATCAAAACACATGCATGCATAATTTTAAATTACAGTCCACAATCACAATTACGGCCAATATCAATTTATTTTGACACTTTGCAATCACATCACAACTGCAATATATTCTGGTCGCATCAGTCGAATTTTCTTCCCATTATCCGTAATGTAAAAAATTGATAACTCATCGCAATATAACCACGGCTGTAATGTAAAACCATGAATACATGGGTTTAAATTTCATCTCATGCATGTTTGATGTTCCCTTAACCAGATACACCAAATTAATTTGCTCACAAAAAAAAAGTGAAAATTAAAACGCGTGCATGCATGGCATGTTTTGATGACTAACCTGTTGCGTAATTCAACGTGATGGAGACTTTGTCTTGGTGCTGCGCTAATGCAAAACTTGGTGCCGAAGGGAACACACCGTTAGGTCCAAAGGCATAAATCAACTTGGAAAGAGGTTGGGTAGTCTCTAACTGGAATGCCATGTACAAACGTGAGGACTGTGATGTGATGAAGGTTGAGTTGGTGAGAACTTTTAAGTTGCCTCTATCTGGCACCACTTGGTTTGGTGTGAGACCTGTTAGATAGTACTGTTTCATGCCTCCACTTGCCCCATTTGATGAGATCCACCCCACTATGGCACTTGAACCCACCATGCCTCCATTGGGAGAGAACCCAATTGCTATGTATGAATTTGGGTTTGGTGCTGAGAGAATGAAGCTCCATATGTTTTGAGATGTCTGAGAATACTGCATACATACATAAATAGTGAATTCAATTCATATATATATATAAGGTTAGTTGGTTTGGTTTGATGCTAATTTATGATAGGTCACAAGTCACAGTTAAACTTTCGTTGAACTTAGGAAAGTGTATAGTTGAGATTACAAAAGTAGCTCATAATAAACATTAAACAGCTTCTTGAAATAAGTTTATTGAAATTTGTAAACTTATTTCAATAAATTTTGACAGAAAAACTTATCAAAATAAACCACTTCATTTCAGCTTCTAAAGTACAGCTACATCATTGTCAAGCTTATATGAACATGATGAACTACAAGGGTTGTCCTAGTGGGTTTTTTTTTTTAACGGTAGGTGTTACTTTATAGTTTGTTAGTTTTTTTGTTGATGGAAGAATTCGAATTCATGAATTTTTCCTCTTCTCTTTGGGTTGTCGTCCTAGTGAGAGTAGATTCCTAAGAGTATAGATTCGATCCACGTTGTTATCATACGTAAAAATAAAAAAATTGCCAATTAGCTTATGACTAAGTTTACATTTGATAAGAACTTCATTTAACTATTCATTCAATCACACTTTTGATCTTGAAATGGAATCCACAATCATAATTAGAAAGACAATATTATTTTGGATCGATTAAAGCTAGTATGTTCAAGGAATAATGCACTTACTCTAAGGATGTATCCTTGAGCATTCCAAACAGGAAGACAATTGAGGTTGGTTGTGTCGAAGAGGAGAGGAACACTGAGGTTTAGATTGGAGCCGCAAGAGTCTGCTGATTGTGAAGTACTTCCATTTACTTGTGAAGAATTTCCATCCCCTTGTGAACTTCCAATGTTGGCTGAAGCATGGAAACAAATAGTGAAGATGAGGAATGCTAGAGATGCCTTCATTTCTCTCTATTGTTTATGCTTGTGTCTTCGCAAACGTATTCGTGAGAGATTGTTAAAATAAGATAGACGTATTGTGATTAATTAAAGGAAATGGAAAGATTGTTACAATTAAACAATAATTACGGCCTTATTCGACTAATTAAGTAGATTAGGTGAAATGAAGGCTAACTTAAACCATTAAGCATCCTTTTATTAATTCATAATAAAAAAAATGATTTTAATTATGGTGAAAATCATTATAATTATAAAAATATGATATTGATCAAACTTTTCGGTCCTCAAACCATTAAAGTTTTGTTGATTTAGGTTTAACATACAGAACATCTTTTTGATGAAAATAGAAGTAATGAAACCGAGATTTTCTTAAATTATATTCTCTTTTTTTTGTGGAGAAAGAAATAAAGAAAGATACAGGCTACAAAATCTCCTATAATTGATACAAACAAATATGGAAATTTGTAATTGATATGACAATCCCAGTGATGATGCAGTTATGATGGTAATTATAGTAATATAGCTAGGTTACTAATTAATTTCTAATTGCTTTAACATATGAGAAGGGGAGGTTATAATGACATTTTTCTAAATTGAAAAAAAAAAATACCCCTTTCATATGCAGTGATCCGTAGCATGTTAAATAAATCCGGTATTTAAAAAGTATTTGTCTTTATAGCTAACTCTTTCTACCATATATAGTGTATATCTATCATAGAGTAGTCAACTCTTTTTCTTTACAGCATAAAGTAGTAAACTCTTAATAACTAATTGTTCGGCTTGTTTTTTTGTTCTTTCTCTTGGTTCAGTATACCTTCCGTGTACCAAAAAGTTTAAAGTCTCTCATTATAAATAATGTAAGTGTTTTAGTTCGAGAAAAATCTTTTTTATATCCACTGCGTTTTACATTGATATACGTATCTGTATCTGCAATTCTGTATCATGCTCTAAACTAAAGGATAAACAGAAACAAGAATAAATAATTTATAATGAGATTGTAAAAGACTTATATTTCATCATCCAATCATAAATTATTAAGTTTTTTAACTTTTATAAAAATTCTCTTATAAATAATACCAACAATTATTTCTTGTTAGTTAACAGTGTAAAAATTTATTATTGTCAATGTATAGAAATTAAATACAATGAATAAATCTTATTTCATTCACCATGCATTAAAATTTAAAAGTGGTCAAAGATTATATCAATAACTATAGTGTGATTTTTTTATAAGTATAACAGAGTAACGATACGACAATACTGTAAAATATTTATTTTAAAAAATTGTTTGAATTTTTTATAATGTAAAATAGTCTATTAATTTAAAATATTTAAATTACTTCATTTTATTAATTATGATTTTGAAAAAAGAATCACTAAAATTATTAGTTAATAATATGTTAAAAGATATTCATATATTTGGAAAGAAAAAAAAACTGCGATTTTTATATAAATTTTAATTGTTTTATTTTTTACTTTATAATATCCTTTAAAAAAATAATTATAAAATTTAATTCTGAACTGAAGTTTTTAATTTTAAATTATTTTATAAATATTTATGCACAAATTGTTAGAAAAAATTGAGACACGGTAAAAGAAAAGTGGGCCCCAACCTAAGGCCCAAGCTCGAGTTGGCCCTGTTCCAGAATCAGATTGCTTCAAATGAACTCGATCCGGTTGTTATTCCATAATAATAATAACTTCCAAGTCAGAGAACATTACAAAAAAGTGTGAATCTAAGACTAAGAATTTTGTTACCCAAACCAGTTATCGGCTGTTTTTTTCTCTCTCCCTCACTGTCTCAAAAAGACTACTCAATTTTCAAGAAAATGGAATTGTGTTGCTCACGACCAACATGTTTGTGAATTTTCATTATTTGGTGGATGTTTAGTTTGCACTTAGAAATATTATGACACACGTTCTAATATAAGTTTAATGAATAAAAATAAAATAAACACAAAAATAAATGTCTTATTCCTTTGGTAAAAGTATTGTTGCCTCTTACATAATTTTGCAACAGGAAATCAAATGCATATTTACTCTTCTTTGCTTGTTTTGGCATTTCCTAGTAACTACAGTAGTAAAGCTTTTGATAAAACACCTCACCCACTCACTCTATTATGCCCAACCAAAGAATTCTCTAGGTGAATCAATGAATTCTAAATAGTATGCCGTCAAAATTCAACGTCAACCACAGACATAATGACATATAATGACGCGTACTTGACTATTAGCCACTAATCATGTTTTTGGTTACCTTGCATTATAGAGATCTGCAAGCACAAGAAGAAAAACAGATATTGTGTTCTGCTAGTTAAACTTAACTATATTTGGTTTTTAGTTGGAAGATTCTCAACACCCGTTCAAAAAGTAAAATTGAAAACACCTCTGGTCTATTTTTTTGTTAAGTTCGATTGTAAATTTAGTTTTACCTTAATTTAAGATGGAAAAGAAGAGAAAGATGCTTTTGTAAGCTCAGTTTACACTTATTCAAACTTCACTTTAAAAACTTAAATCCAAACATCCACATTGTCCGAGCGGATTTTGGTTTTAAAAAAACACAGCTTAGTTATTACCTAATTGTTATGAAAATAGTTATTATTCTTTCTTTTTAGCTTCATATACAATTAATTATCAAATTGATTGTCCTTTTAAAAATAGGCCAATGTTAACAAGTGTCCTTAGGACTGTTTCTATTTTTATACAAACTTAAGTATCATTTACAGAGTATTTAGAAGGAGCTAAATTTATACTAACCTTTTGAATAGTCTATTCTTGTGGACACCTTGTCTAGGTGTTTTGTTAGTGCAAAACTTGGTGGTGCAGGGAACAAGCCGGTGGATCCAGTGGCAAATATCAGAGAGGACAAAGGTTCGGTAGTTTCTAACTGAAACACCATGAACAAACGAGAGGATTGTAAAGTGATGAAGGTTGAATTGTCTATAACCTGTAGGTTGCCCTTATCAGGAACCACCTGATTTGGTGTGACCCCACCAAGATAATACTGCTTAATCCCTCCACTGGCTCCTCTTGATGCTACCCACCCCACCATGGCACTTGAACCCACCATGCCGCCGCCGGCCGAGAATCCAATAGCTATGTAAGAATTTGTGTCCGGGGTTGAGAGAATGAAGCTCCAAGTGCTTGCAGAAGTCTGAACATACTGCAAAAGCCATGCATAATCATTAGTATATATATGATATGATGATATTGGAATAAGGCTATATACATGTGATGAGATTCAAGCATGGTGCACTTACTCTGAGGATGAAACTTTGAGCATCCCATACAGAAAGGCAGTGAAGGTTTGTTGTATCAAAAGGGATTGAAACATTGAGGCTTAGGTTGCTGGTGCACGAGTATGCTTCTGGGCTTGCAAGGAAGAATGAACCAAGAAAAGTGAGTATCAAGAGAAGTCTTGGAGATGGCTTCATTTGTCTCTCTAACATTATTATTGGTGTCGATTTGTGTCAGTTTGAAAAGTGTTATAAGCATGAGTAAGTCTTACAACTGATCTTATTGAAACTGGACTTACTATTCTTACTGAAGCTAAATGGGGGAAAATGTAAACGGTGTAATGATTGTCATATTGTAACTAACATGGTGCAGGCCATTCTCAATTATGATCATAAATTAGAAACATAATGAAAGGTTGAAAACGAAAAGGGGAAAAAAAAAAAAAGGTAAATTGAATAACACAAATGGCAAGTTTTTGTTAATGACTGAAATCCACGTAGTGTTTCACGCACCTATTTAAAGACAACACAAACTCGTGTTTGAACTTGTACGTAATGCAAATGTATGTAAAGAAACGGAGATGTAGGGCAAACGATATATGACAATATTAAGGAAAGGTACATATTTTCATAATTCCACGTGATACAACAACGTATTCCATTATACAGTTGTACATTCTTCCAATAATAAAGAAAATGATAAAACCCAGACTCCAAATACATGGCACCAGCTCCCAATTCCCAAATAATACTTTCAACCATTTTTTCTGGCTAAACTTTAGCAGGTCTAGATCCCAATTCAAATGTCCAGCTCTTCACTATATTCATTTATCACTAATTGATAAATGGTACCACATCCTAATAACTTTATTCGTGCGGCTTTGCTCGTTCGCAAGGTACAGATATTTACAAATAGAAGCACAGTGCCATAACCTTAAAGAGCTACATCATCAGAGACCCGACTTTGAAGTCCATTGTACCCTACAGAAGCAGAGATAATTATCAAATTGATAAATTGCAATGGATTCTTTTAATCAAATGTAATGATTATTGTTTCACACAATTTTCTGACAAATTCACCCGATGATAAAATTATCATAATAAAAACTATGTTCAAACAAAAGAGAAATCTCAAAAACTAAGTTAAATACTTAGCAATAGGCAGTAACGTAGACAGCCATAAAATAGCAGCAGATTACCAATTACAGACTAAATAGACTGAAACCAAAACAAAAGCAGCTCCTTCTTTTAAAGAAAAGATCAGCTTTCTAATCACCTACAAGTCAATCTATTTTCCACTATGATTTTGAATTAGAGGTAAATTTATTTAGCAATGAAGTTAAACACCATCTTAGAATCCCAGGCATCTAAAAGATGCATGGATATTTAGGAATCTCCTCCTGTTAGACATATTGTTAGTCCCCTTACACCTGGCCATGAGTTAAACCCCTGTTGTTAGGTATACTTAGCAATTTTAAAACATTCAACTTCGAATTTCGGAGATATATACCAGGCATCTTCCTCAGCCCCGGGATTCTCACTCCAATCCTCTAGTAGGCTTGAGCTAGTATTTACAAATTTGAGCAGTATTCAAACTAACCACCATGATTGCTATTATAGTATTATACCAACCAAAAACATTCCAATTCTATCAGTTATTTTTCAGCCAGGTGATCTCCGTGAGAGGGTAAGGATTCTGGGGCAGTTGGAGAAGGACACAACTGTTTTAAAGTGATTTCTTTGCTCCCAAAACAGTTTCTTGCCTTCCTGTTGTTTTATGTACAGGACTGCTTCAAGGGTGTTGCAATCTTGGATTTGCAAGGCTGGGGAAGCCTTGCTTCATACTTTGAGCATTATTTGGAGGATTCTTTATCACACCCCTAGTTGTACTATTTTTCTCTTCAATGAAATCTCTTCTGTCACAAGAAACAAAAAAAAATTGCTTTCTTTCTCACTACTACAGATATCTAGAATGTTGGTGGAAAAGTGATATCAAGTTTCTTGCTCAGATGTTCCACTTGCAAAGGACAACCATTTGTATAAATCAAGTCACAATCAGCATGTTTCTTTTTTTTGGTTCTGCACAATCAGCATGTTGAAGTGCACATGTTGTTAATCAATCAAAAGGAAGAAACATCCATATAAAAAAATCAATTTTTGTCCACCTGCCATTGCCAAGTGTAAATACTCAATAGCTTAAATCAATTGACATTAAATTAATCTGACCACTTCCATGTCTCAGGTCAACCAATTTCAGATTTAGCCACAAAGTTCAGTAGAATTGTAACCAGTTTCCAAACATATGCTTCATTACATGCTAACTAGAATGAAGTACAGACAATCCCTTCATCCTTAATCCATCAGTCATTAATATGTAACTTTTAGCAAACTAGTTTGGTGGTTAAGAGCAACTGAAACAACAATATAGATATACCAGTATAAAGATGAAACAGTATTGAACTTACCCACTGATACAGATTCTGGCAAGCTAACATATTTGGGACAAGATTTTTTTGAAGTAACCATGTCGATTTTAATGTCAGATCCAAGAGCACAATCTCGTGGCTGCAAAACAACAGACAATATTCTAGAATAATGATGGCCAAATTATTGTGTTTGAATAGGATACCATAGCATGAAATCATAGAACTAATATATAATTTTAAAGTACAAAGTCATGGGGACTCTCTCATAATGCCCATGGAAGTTTGTTTACCAGAAGGGTATTTCTTCATTTTCTAAAAATAAACCA
The DNA here is from genome assembly GCF_004193775.1 of Glycine soja. Taxonomy (NCBI): domain Eukaryota; kingdom Viridiplantae; phylum Streptophyta; class Magnoliopsida; order Fabales; family Fabaceae; genus Glycine; species Glycine soja. The sequence goes on from NC_041017.1 coordinate 2,717,146, forward strand.
ATTCCCAAAGCATTTATAAATATTAAGCTAAATGTCTCTGTCATACGGGTCTATAACATCTCAGTGATCTCATAACTATTACATATAGCTCATATGCAGTATTACTTCAAATTTGACCGGAGAGTACAATAGTGGTATCAAATTATCAATAGTTGAAAATAAATACCAGCTACCACAGACTGAACTAATTAGCTCTAAGCACATCAATTGATATCTAAATATACCAATCTCCTAACGTAAATAAGACAAATATTTGCACATATTTTAGTTTCTTATGTGCTAAATATATTACAGCATAGAGCAGATTTCAAACCTGGAAGTTCTTATAAAAGCATAGGTAAAGTTCCTCAATGGAATCTTTTGAGCAAACTATTTGAGGAGATGCATGAAAAGCATTCTCAATGGCAGAGATGATGCCTCCAAGGGGATACTTTTCTGTATTAGAGGGAACATATCCAGCATCATTTAGAACGCTCTGAAAAAATGTTGAAAAACACATTAGTCAGAGTATGCCCCGATGTATATGCAGGCAAGTATCAGGTCTTAACAATCGAAGGTTTAGCAAATACAAGTGGTAGTCAGACTGAAAACAGAATAAGCTCCAAACCAACTCATTAATCAGCATACAAATTTTATCAGTTTCTTTGGTTAGGAAGGGGCAAGATAAAAGTAAAAATTAATAATTTCATGAAATGACCTTTAATTTTCTATCTAGTATTCAGTAAAGCAAGTTAGATGTTTTATCTGTAGGAAAAATGAGAATGAGCAATGGACCCCAAAAAAGTATAAATTTACCAGTTATTAACCTATCATTGTATTTTTTATCATTATTTCATATGAGCTCATTGCCTACATAAACCACAAGAAATTTCTAATACAAAAAAAAATTATACTCTACAAACTTACCGTAATATTATATTTGAAATAGACATTCAGAACTGTCAGAAAATAATCATATTCATTTCGAAACACAGGATAAGAGCATGTGCCATGTTTCTCTGGAAGTAAAATTGCAATATTAGAAAATTGGAATATTAGTACAAGAGAACATATCATTTTGCCTCAAACTAAATAGAAAAAAATAATAAACAAATAAATGTGTCAGTAAAGAAATTCTGTAACTACTAATAAAGATATATTTGAAGCTTTGAACACTTTGTTCGGTACCAATTTAAAACTAAATAGAACCATCTCTATCCACATTCCACAAGTAGTAGATTTTAGGAAAACAGCTCAACTATTACTCAATAAAAACAATGAATACACTCGTTAAAACATGTAAGCAAGAAAAGCTACAAAAGATTATTACCCCACTGCCAATGCAAGCCAGACGTGATAGCCCCAGAAGCACAATTGGAAAAAAGAAGAAGTTAGAATCCAAAATAACATAAGGTTGAATAAGAAACTAATTAATTTCAACAACCACCTCATGAGCCCAAAATGTTCCTTTCCCACCATGGCATAATGATGGCTTGCTACAGCTCAATGATGGCCAATATTGCTCTAAAGCATTAGTCAATGTTGATATCTACACAGAAGATAAAACAACGTTGGAAATGGAAAATTAATGCAACTAAGTTAATAGAAGACCCAAGTTCTGATAGTATATAAAATTAACACTAACACAACCAAAATACAAACAATTAGCCACAGAAAAAATTTAAGAAACTGCAGTTTCAAAAGCCAAAAGAAAAAGTGTCTTGGCTTTCTTCAATCAATAGTTAATATTTATCATTAATTACCTAGTAAAACTAATAGGAATAGCTAGAACTTCCCAGTATAAGTCTGAAAGGTAATTCAGTTTCATTCTTCGCCAAATTTATTTCAATCAAAGCATGAAACCAGCAAATGTCATTTGTGATATAATGATTTGCAAATTAAGGTTGGGGAATATACCTCTTTTGGATCAAAACTAGATCCAGAGCAACAGGACGGCCAGCTTCCATCATTATAGTCAGGCCAGAGTCCATCTACCATACATGTAGATATAAACTGTTAAGCTATTTGTTGCAGGAACCTCAACACTCAACACTCAACAGAGATATGCAAAAAATATCAATATATTGTTTACCTCCCAAAACAGATTTTATTTTTTACAAAACCAAAATAATTGATAAGGAAGAAATGAGAGACAAAAAAATTGATGAAAGGAAACAAATTTTAAAGTCATACTTAAAGCTAATTTCTCAAAGAGCTTAAAATATCAGTATAATTTTACAAAAAAAAATTCTAGACCCAACAAGGTATTCACACCCTAGAAGGAGATATTGACTCAGAACATAGTCAATGCAAGTAGGAAAATTCAAGAAAAAAAAAAAGCAATGAGCATTCCATGCAGTCCAAATTTACAACAACCACCTCAGGAGAAATAAACTCAGAACATAGTCAAGGCAAGTAGTGAAATTCAAGATAAACAATCAATAAGCATTCCACGTGGTCTAAATTTACAACATCAACAACAAAAACAACAACCTCAGAAGGAGAAATTAATTAAGAACGTAGTCAATGCAAGTAGTGAAATTCAAGAAAAAAAGGCAATAATATTCCATGTGGTCTAAATTTACAACAACAACATCAGAAGGAGAAATTAACTCGGAAGTCAGAACATAGTCAATGCAAGTAGTGAAATTCAAGATAAACATGCAATTAGTATTCCACGTGATCAAAATGTACAAAAACAATAACAACAACAGCCTCAGAAGGAGAATTTAACTCAGAACATAGTCAATGCAGGTAGTGAAATTCAAGATGAACAAGCAATAGGTATTCCAATTAAATTTACATCACCAACACCGAAAACAAGAACAACAAGCAATAAGTATTCCACAACAACAAACGCCGCATTTGAAACTTCATACTCACGTATGGTGAATACTGCTGGAGAATTGGAGCTGAAAAAGAAAAACGTATACATGTCAGCCTCTTATCAAGCGCTTTCACATAAGTTGCACAATAGAAATCCATATCATATGACAAAAGTCAGTAACAAGTTTTTTGAGTCCTTCATAATTATAAGCACAATACAAACAGAGTAAGCACTCCAGTTATCAGTAAATATTCAAATTGAAAAATGAGAAAAAAGGAAGAAAGGCGGTAATTACTATATTACCCTCTGCAGCAACCATTGGTGGGGCAGCAACTGCGGGTGCGTTTGCAGTAAGTGCCGGGCCATTGCAACGCTAACTTGAAATAGTCAAACTCCCGTTGACCGTCGAAGGACGACGCGACCGGTGAGGCACGTGCTGGAGGGGTTGTTGCCGGAGCCGCCAACAACACGAGAATGGGCAGCACCAGCCACGAAGTCAATGGAGGCATCGTTCTTTACCGTTCCCGAATTTTGGGTCTGCAGAGGCAATAAATAGGATTAAGAGGGGATGGACAGGTTTAGGCTCCACCTTTGTGCGTTTTTCGATTGTTCGTGTGTTGTCCTTTGAAAATTACGTAATTTTAAAATTAAATTATAAAATTAAATATTAACACAATTAGCTGAACAACTACCACCGAACAACACAAAAACAGTTGAAAAAAAAAACAAAAAACAACCAATTTTGTTTAGGCTTACCTAGAGCTAGAAGTACGGGAGTTAGTTGGGCATTTCTAGCATTTTAAAATAATTGCACCAATCTCGAGTTTCGCACCAAACTCCAATCGTCATCTCTGTTGATATAACCAATTAATGCAGGGTATATGTTAAAACATATTCAAGATTCATGCCTAACCCAAAATACCTTCTTATCAAATCATTAAAAAAAATTAAAATATATTTTTCATTGTTATAAATATTAAAATATTTGAAATTTTTTCTTCTAAAGTTTTGTTGTATGATTTTTTTTGACAAAATTAAAATGTGTTATTTTGTCGGTGTGTAAGGTGTATTTACTAAATTAGACATGTGTCCTACTTTTTTTTCCTTTCTCTTTGTCTTTCTCTCTCTAATCCGGTGATGGCCTCTCTTCCTTCTCTCCCTCTGCCCTCTCCGTTTCTACTCTATTGAACCCTTTCAGCCCCTCCACGACAACCTCTGACGGCGGCTTCCTCCTCATTGAGGTCATTGGCTCAATCCCGACACCGAACAACATCATCCTCAACCCTATGGTCCCAGATAACCACGTCGTGTAAAAACTCCACACGTGCGTCCTTAGGAAGATGTATACCCACCCATCTTGGCTTCTCGGTGGTGGCGTGAGAAAACACGAAGTGGCTCGGCGGATGTCGCCGAAAAGTCTCCTTCTCCACGTGACTCTCCATAACCACACCATTATTCCCCACACACACTTCACAATCTTTTCTGATTATAGTTGAGGTTTAAGGATTTCAGATTTGGGGATTAGAGGTGGCGGTTGTTTGGTTGAGATGCGATGGTGATGGTGATCTGGTGGTTGAGGTGCGATTCAGTTTGATGGTGGTGTTTGGTGATGCAGGTGGGCTCGTGCTTTCGAAAAGAAAGGTGTTTTTTTTTTTTTTGCAAAACAAATTCCTACTATTTTAACACCACAAATTGTGATTTGAATTTAAAAAAAAAAAACAAATGAAATTAGTGGTAATTTTTAATTGTGTTTTAAGATTCGTCGAGCCTAATTCTAGTAAAAAAAATAATATATTTGAATTTTATAAGAATGAAAAATATATCAAAAAATTTGTAAGGACAAATTTTGAATATTTTAATATTTATAGGTTAAAAAAAAATATTTTAACCTAAAAAATATGTTTAACAAAAAAAACATTTACTAAATATATAATAATATGTTTAATAATAAATAATATTTATATTTCATATAATGTTATTTTTAATTAATTTAATAATAAAATTTGGTCGTTGTTATCTGGTATAATAGAACTTGAATCTTCTTTTAAATTATTGGAAAAAGATAAATGGACATTCAAAATATTACTACTAGACAACCATTGAGATAAAGAATATATATATATATATATATGATTTTATGATATGATGATAGAAAGAGAAGAATAGACATAAGATGTGTTAGTTAGGTATTTAAATTAAAGGGGAATTCAAACATCATTTCAAAATTGAGTTTTATGAATAAGAATGGAGGAAGTGTAAATTTTCATATATATTAATAAGAATCACAAGAATTATGTATTTTTAAATTGTTCACAAAACAAAAATTTTAACTTTTGAATAAAGTAATTTTAATCGGACCTCAATCAAAGCAATTTCACATCAACATTAACTAGAATATCTTCAATTTGGTCTCAATCAAGATATTTTGAATTTGGTCATAGCTAAAGTATCTTCAACTTGACCTTGATCAAAGTAACTTTACTTTTACCTTGGCTAGAGAATAACTGACTCAACCTCAATCACGATATCTTCAACTCGACCTTGATTGAATTTAGAGAATCTTTGGCTTGAACTCAATTAGTGTATCTTTGACCAATTGGTTGGAGGCATATTTGAATCCACATTGATTGAGCATCTTTTAGTTGATCTTGGTTAGGGAATCTTCTAGTCAAGATTGAGGCCTCTTTTGATTTGACATTTACATATTCAGTTCAACCTTAATTATGACATCTTTTAATTGACATTAATTGAGAAATTTTTTAACCAATCTCGGTCAATGCATATTCAATTGACCTTAGTTAAGACATATTCGCCTTGACCTTTATATTTTTATTTCTTATGTTTTTATAAAATGATCACAAACTATTTTAGTCCTAGAATTTGTGGGTCACAAATTATAAAATCATCACCTAAAATGTAAGATTACTTTTTCTAGTCCCAAAATGTTAAAATGGTTCTTGTTAGTCATTCCATTATAAATAGGTAGCTTGCAGCAGTTTTTAGCTACTAGAATTTGATTTTTAATTTTGACTAAAATACATTTTACTTCCTTAAATTTGGATAATTATTTTTTTAGTCTTTCAAAAAAATATTTTTATGAGTTTCTTAAATTGTTTAAAAACTATTTTTAGTTTGTTAATGGTGTTACAATTTGCAGTGGTTTTACAGCATCATAGATATTTTTTAATTTAATTTTTAAAATAATGTGACAATTTAAAATAACAAGAATATGTAAAAAGTCACAAAAATTTCACATTCATGTTTTTTATTTTTCTTCTTTTAAATTTTCAGGGTATGTAAAAAACAATAACCAAATCATATGAGTAAAATATTTTGGTAGTTTAAAATTTTCATAAATCATTTTTAAAAAAATGTTTGGTGGTTAAAAAGAATCACAAGATATGAAACTATGAACAGAATGACCAAAGAGAAATTAAAAGTATTTTTCAAAAAAATTGAAAGATTAATAAAAATAATTTTTTAAGGACTAAAAATATATTACTCAAATTTAAAAGATTAAACACATATTTAAATTTTTAACTGATAGAATTTCTATTATTACATGAAGGACTAAGAAGTGTAATTTTTAAATTTAGAGACTAAAAAATAAATTTAAATTTCAAGAAGTAAAAAAACATAAGCTGAAGTTAAAGAATAAAATAGTAATTAATATTTTTTTTATCAGTAAATGTTTTATTTTTTCTTTTCAAGAGTGGGTGTGGGTGTGGGTGTTGAGACATTACACAGGCTTAGAGAAGAAGAAAGGAGGATGTCGCGAAGTCGATTGTTATGGTTCACGTTCGGGTTCGCGTCCACATACGTCGCGCTTTACCAAACCGTTTTGAAGGACCTCACGCTTCAGCGTCACGCGTTTACCTCTCACACGGAACGCTATTTTCGCATTCTCGAAGCCAGACTCTCCAACATCGAACAATCCTCTTCTTCTTCTTCTGTTCCCGCTCCCAATCAGGTAACTAATTATCTTCTCCTCCTTTATTAAGTTATTATAACTTCTTTTTTTAATTTTTCACATTTTAGGGTTTGCAACTCGTGGTTGATTGATAGGTGGAACGTGGAAGCACTTTTGCATCTTAATAAAATTTTGCATATTTATTAATGATCCGAGTAGCGCAGTAGTGGATTGGCTTGTATTCGTAACTATATATACTGGTTGCATCTGTCAACGAGGCTGTGGATTTTGTGTGTTCAATGAAATTTTTAATTCAGTACTAGTTTGTTATGCATATGGTGAAAAGACCAGTGTTTCTTTGTTTCATAGAATGCATCTGAGGCCAACGATTTGGCCTGTTTGGATACAAGGTACAAGTGCTTTTAAGAGAGAGTTTTTTCCCGAAGAGAAGCTCTCAAAAGCTGTCAAAAGGACTTTTAGCCTTGTATCCAAACAGGCTCCCTTATAGGATAAACTTCTTCATAAGTACTTACAAAAGAAGAAAATAAGAAGGGAAATGAAATGATAACAAGGTAAAATGAATTGAGTTTTTTTGTGAGTTAAAATCAACTTATGCACCTCACTTTTAGTTTTTGAAGAAGTTAAATGAAAGAGTTTCTATAGAAGTTAAGTGTGTAAATTGATTTTAAGTTATACAAAAAAATCCAATTCATTTTACTCTTAAAATTATTTATGGAAAAAGTTATTCCAAGAGAACCCTAGTACGTGAGCCTTAGCTACATTATTTTCAATCCAATCAATTCTTTCTTCTTTTTTTTTTAATTTCTTTTCAATATTACGGTGGATACTTGAACTTGTGTCTCTGCAAATACAGAATCTAGACATAAAATACTTGAAAGAAGCCCGAACTAAATTCTATGCTAGAGGAAGGTGCATACTATGTTGATATCTGTTCTTTCCATCTAGACTCGGCCATGTTATCTGCAGATGGTAATTTAAGTAGAGAGAGAGAGAGAGATTTTTCAGTTGCAAGTAGATTTAATTCTTACTATGATGTTTCATGATTGATCAGATTTAACTGTAAGTGCGTATTGAAAAAGTTGCATTCTCTTTGGCAGGTTGAAGGCTAGATAACTCTATCAGGTCCAGTGAAATGATTTCTACTTGGTTCTATGGGATTTATGCTTGATTCAAAACGTTTGTTGAGGAAATGGCCATTATAAAACAGACGCCAAGGCAAAGGATAAAATTCTTACCTGCTTTTTTTTTTCGCTCCGGAGAAATTAACCAACTGTGTCTGTGACGAGAAAATGAAAAGAATGTAGTGAAGTTCTCTCTGTCATGTTATTAAATGCCATGCTTTTGTTGTACAGCTCCAAAAGCTTGAATTTTTAACTCTCTTTTATATTATTATTAGCAAATTTTGATGAAATTTGATCCACCTAAACTAAAAAATGAAGAGACCAAAGATCCCACTGGGTTCTGAAAACTGCAGGGTGGTGCAATTGTTCTGAAATCTGTGGTTAAAATTTCATGCAGTTTGTTTTAAACAGTAGAGAACCTGGATCCATGACTACACTAGAATCAACATCATAGTAATCAAAATTCTTATATTCTACATGAATTATATTTTCTAAGCAAACTGGTGTCTAGGAAAATAAGTGAAAATAGAAATTTATCATCAGTGACTTCTCGTTTCTACTTTGTAGTTACTATCTACATTTCTGCTTAAATATTTTAAAGTTGTGAAAATTGAGATGAAGAAAATGCAGTGGAAATATAGTTACACTTTCGAACTGGTACATGTTCTGTCATTTTGCTTTTCCTCCCTGCTATCTTTTAGTATGCCTGAACATCTAAGCTTAAAATTCTAAGATGCTTAGCTTAAATAGTAGGAGGAGGGTTAGAAGGAAGAACACATTCTGATTTGATATGCATCTGTGAACTGTGCATTTGTGATTTTGTAGAAAAGGAAAAACCCCTGTGAAGGAGAAACTCATGGAGGAGAATTCTCTCCATTTCTTTGTTGTCATTCAATATTCCATAACAAAAGCATTATGTTCTCATATTTTGTTTTTGGATTGCTAACTTATTTTTGAAATATTTCCAAAGAAGTTTCTATGTCGGTATGGAGGAATATGTTTTTCTTGCACATATGTGGTTAGGCCATGGAAAATGTGAAATGAGGTTTTGAAAAAATTCCTATTTACCAAATAGTAAAAAAACCTGTGTTTTGATCAACAAAATGTTCTGATCATAAGAAACGTGTACAATGATACTTGATCAGCACGATCACTATATATACCATAATCATTGATCAAATGAACAATGGAATATTTGAATTGTATGCTGCATCATTAGCAACCAAACGTTTTTCAACCCAAAAGGTAATGTGTTTTGTAGTAATCTTCTTTTCGCCAACAATGCTTGCTCATGCGTTATACGATGATAGAGAAAATGCTAGTGAGGTACTAATGTGAGTTTTTTAGATAAGTGATATTTTCATATTTTTGGGAATCGATCATTTTTTTTTCTTTTAAGAGATAATACTTTGATTTTTAATCAATCAATAAATAATTTTTCATAATCTAAAATAGACAAACTAATTCGTAAGAAAGAATAAAAAAAACAAATTCATAAGATCTTTGTCACTATCTTTTTTCACAGGGACAGCACTTTCGCTGGCTGAATTGTCTCTTTTTTACTTCTCAAATGCAGTTTCTCAAATGCAGCAATCGGTTTCTTTAAATTAAAAAATAATAATTCTAAAATAAGTATTTTTCTAAAAAAATGTTATTTTAATAACCAAAATAAGCAGAAAATATTTTTTTAACAGAAACAATTTAGAGAAAAATACTAAGAAAACAGAAAATTATTTATCTTATTAAAATAAGTAATTTTTCAAGAAATAAGTTTAAACAAACTCACCTATAAATATATCTCTTTTTGGTATAGCTGATTACATAAACAACAGATTAGTTCATTCTAACTACATGTTTTGTTGATTAATCCTTATTCATAGATTTTGGTATAGTCCCCCAAATCTTTTGTTTCCTTCTTTTTAATCAATATATTAATGGCTTGCTAAGGCTGGTTTAGAGGTGAATGCTAACATAGTTGGGATGCATTCTCTTCTCTATGACTACAACTTGCATTACTGATTAAAATTTTAAATACCAATAAACAAAAAAATTCGATTCAAAATATTGAATTTCATCATAAATTAATATCTAATTGTTACAGCAATTAGATTAGGATAAAGCTTATCAATATTTATTTGTTACAACTTAAATTAGATTAGGATGGGTCTTATCGATCTTTATCTAATTTTCACATCTTAGATTAAATTAAAATAGATCTTATATTTTATCATTTTATGTCTTATCATCTTATCTCCTATCAATCATTTGTCACAGGCTCTATAAATGTAGTTTGTGGTATCAAGAGCAATTGAGAATTCCCTCAATAACTTCCTCTGTACGTAGGATATGATTAGTTGTTGGAATGTTGATATATTGATCTAATCTAATAAATAAAAAAATCAACCCAAAAAATCCAAAACTGAATCTGTTGAAAATAAAAACAAACACAATATTTTCCGTTGGATTAGATTGAATTTGATTTTGCAAACTAATCGAGTCTAATTAAAATTGAACTTAGACATACATATAATTTTTTATTTATAAATTTATCATACCACTCATATTTTTATTTTTATTTCTTATGCATTGCATAACTTTTTGTTATTCATAAAAATATATGTAATTAAAGATACTTTTTTATTAAATATTTGTGTGAAAGTATGAAATGAACTGTGAAATTGTGTAAAATAAAAATTAGTATAAATTCAAAAATTTATATTTATTATATATCTGATCATTTATTAAATAGAAATAAAGATTAAAACTGAAAACCAATCCAGCTCATTTGATTAGATTAAATCAAATTTAAATTTCAAAAACAAATCAATAGTGAATTAAGATAAGATAAATTGTTTTGTTTATCTCTCTAAAAACAGATTCAATTTAACATGCCAACAGTCCTATTTATAGTCGTGTAATTTTCTTTTTCAGGAGTTGTGTAGCCTTAATTTTACGTGTCTTGATTCATCAATCTCCATTGCAAAGGCTCTCTGAGAAGACGAAAGAATGTTACAAAGGCGATTATTATTGTTCAGCCTTGGATTGTCTGTTGTGCATTCCCAATGTGATTTGAAGAAGGTGTTGACCTCTCACATGGAGCGCGAAATTCGTTTTCTGGAAGACAGAATAAGAGACTCTCGTAAAGAATCATCTTCTTCTTTAATTCCAGCCGCTATGTCTTGTTTGAAGAATCTGTTGATTTCTCACATGGAGCGTGAAGTTCGCTTTCTCGAAGCCAGAGTCCGAGTCTCCAATCAACAATCATTTCCTTTTATTCCATCCTTAATAAGTAATTTTCTCTCTTTATATAAATTAGATGAGAATATTTCTGATTTTCAGAAACTTTTATTTAATGTTCTTAATTCTGTATCTCTTTCATTCATCTATCATTCTTTATGTTTATTTCTAAACTGAATATTTACCTAACAAAACTTATTAATTATATCACAGTACAAATGATTTATTATAAATCTAAAGTATTTGTTTTGTAAATTTTAATTATAATATAATTTATATGATCAAAGTATCAATTCATTATGTGCTCAATGAGATTTAATTCATTATGTGCATCTTTGTTTTTGTAGTATGTATCGTGAGCTTTGCCTACATTCTTTTCAATCCCACCAATCTTTTATTTTTTTTTAGGCTAGATATGGCAGCCGGAGAAAGGAGTTTGGTACAGTTATTGTTTGGGACAATAATTAAAATGTATAATTGCAAATTTCCACATTCTTTCTCTTAAAATTCGATTTTGGTCATCCTATAATTTAATTCATGAATTTAGTCTTCTAATTTTTTTGATCATGTCTTTATTCTTGAACTTAGATGTTGATTGTTCCTTGTTAATGTTGATGATCACATGTGGTATTTTTATTAAACAACAGTCAACCTCCAATAAAAATGTGACATTTCATAATCAATATTGACAAGTAATAATCCATATTGAATTTCAAGGTTAAGAACTATGGAGAGACTAATTGGTAAATTAATATTGAATTTCAATATCGAATTGTAAGATAAATATGAGAACCAAATTTATAATTTTGTCCAACTAAAATGATTTCGAAGACACCAAGATATAACTTCATTAACTTGAAACTCATTTTAACCATTGATTAAAAAAATATTAAAATCCTTAAATTTTCCATAATATTGTAGCATTTCTGTTCTTTTTCCTTCTTTTCTTTTTACTTTTTTTTTTCTCTCTATTGTAACCTAGAATTTAAATTTAAGAGTCATACACTTCAAAGACATCAAAATTTAGATAAATGTTTAACTTTAGAGTTCACATTAAATTAAAATTTAATTACATACATAATTAATTTTAAGCGTTACTAGTAATTTGTTTTAAAAATAAAAATATTAAAAACATAAATTACATCACTTCAAATTCAGTTTTACCTTAAATGATCAATTTTGTAAAAGACACGCTAAGTTTATATTTGTTCTTTACATCTAAACTCAGCCATATTTTCTGCTAGTAATTTGGGTAGAGACGCAATTTCCTGTTGCAATTAGTTTTAATTATTTTGATGATGTTTCATGATTACTCAGATTTAACTGTAAGTGTGTGTTGAAAAAGCTTTTATTCTCTTTGACAGGTTGAAGGCTAGATAACACTTTCAGCTCCAGTGAAATGATTTCGATTAGCTAGGTTCTAAGGGATTCATGCTTGATTCCACATCTCTATTAAGAGAACTATTTTATGGATGGTATGCGCCATCCTTATCATTTATTATTTCTGTTCAACAAGACTTTTGAGTTAAAGTAGTGATTATTAAACTCAAAAGAAAATAATTTCCAAACTTTTGGAGAAAATAGTTTTATTTTATCTTAATTAGTTTTTATTTTATTGCTACAAACATTATAAATATATTGTGTTGGTAGTCAAATAAAAAATATAACTCTTGCAGTTTATTTCACTCCAAAATATTTACATATTATTCTCTCCTTTTTTTTGCATTGTCTTTATTCATTAAAAAAACAACAATGGCCGTAGAGGGAAGTGACCATAACACTGAGGCAACGTTAAAATTTGTGAGGAAAAAAAATAAAGAACTAAGTGAAGGCTTTTATTTATTCTTCTTTTGATTTGGAAGTGAAGTTTACTCTGTTATGTTATTAATTTGTGAGGAAAAAAAATAAAGAACTAAGTGAAGACTTATCTTTGTTACTTTATACTAATAATTTTTATTATAATACAAACAGAAGTTTTTAAAATTTCATGCAGTTTGTTTTAAACCGCAGAGAATCTAAAGATTTGGAAGTGTGACACGGAAAAACAAACACACACTACTGTATGCCTATCTCTGGATTAAGAAAATATAATTTAAATAATTGAAAGTAAAGTACACTAGAAATACCAGTCACACCACCGTTACCCAACTTCTTATATTTTCAAAGCATTAGTAAAAATATAGATTTATCATCGGTGACTTTTTTTCGTTTCTACTTTAAAAATCTAATCTATATTTCTGCTTAACAATTTCAACGTTGTTATATTTGAAGTTATAAAAATGAAAACAATATTTAACGAAGATGCACAAAATAGCAAAAATGAGTCTAAAAAGTAAAAAGAAGAAAAGAAAATAAATAAAAGCACAAAACCAAACAAATTCTTAAAAAGGAGTTAAAACTTAAAAGTACAGAAAGGAAAAAATTTAATAAACACAATTTCCAGATTTTGCTATTTTGGGTACTGCAACAAAATGCTTTCATGGTGTTTCTTGCATATCAACTTTAGGGGCACCAATTTGCTGAGCCACCTAACCACTTTGATTTTTTTAAATATATTTTTAATGTATAATAGTTTAAAACTATCTCATTACTTCCGTCAATTTTTTCATTTCAATACTAACATCATAAATAATATATTTCTTATTGTTTCATTGCATAAATATGCCTCAATAATATTTTTAGTTGAGATTTAAGTTTTAGAAAAAAAAATTATAATTCTTGTTAGAGGAATATGATAACTGCAGTCTATCCGATACTCTCTTAACAAAATAAAATTGAAATTATAGGAGGGTTAGAAGAGGAAAGACATTCTGAATCATGTAGGAGGAACTCTCAGAGTTTTCTCTCCTTCTCTTGCTAGTCAATCATTATATTCTCATATTCTGTTTTTGGGTTCCTAACATATTTTGAAATATCTGAGTTGCACGTACCGGTTAGGTCATGGAAAAAGTGAAATGAGATTAAAAAAAATGTCTTGTTACCGAATCATCAAAAACTTGTGCGTTCATCAACAAAATGTTCTATGATAAAAGACATGTACAATGACACATTGACCAACACAACCATTTTGTATACCATAGTCATTAATGAAAGGAACAAGAGAATATTGAATTGTATATATGCTACATGATAATCAGCAACCAGAGTATAATTTCATTGTCAAGGGACTAATCTTTCCATACAGGAATGATCCCCTGTGCTGCCAAACGTTTTTCAACCCAAAAGATAATGTGTCTTGCAGTGATCTTCTTTTCATCAACGAGAAATGGCTCAACGGTGCTTGCTCTCGAGTTATACGATGACAGAGAAAACCCCTTTGGACCTGTTCAATGGAAGAACAGAATGATGCTAACTCATTGTTTACTTGTGCATTTAACTAAATGTTAGTGTGATACTACTTTCTCAATGAAACATGTACATACCAATAAGGTTTCCTGTGGGAAAGAAGGCCCAAAATGAATAGGGGTTACCTTTCTTCAAAAACGAACCTTCCAACTGTCAATCATAACCCAATCAAAACGTTATGGATTTCTCAGTAATGTCAAGCTTTATAAATTGCAATAATGAATAACTCTATATCCTTCTTGAAACACTTCCTTACTAATCCTTCTAAAAGATTTTCTTAGTAGTCCTCATTAAATATTTTTACTTTGTAATTTAGTACTTCATCAAATATTAGGAGGATTAACAGAAAGATACTTGTAAAGGATGCAACATTATTCTATTAAAATAAGACCAGGCTTTTGAAGACACATTCATTGAGCTTTCTAATTTGAGTTTGGGTTCACAACACTGGCTGAAATTAGTGGGATGGTGTTATGACGTATGTAGGTTTCTCAAAAGACTAGTTCCTTAGATGGGGGAGAGTCCCATAATCCCCATGTCTTAATTATCACATTAAGTTTCTTATGCTATGTAATGTGAGACTCATAACATTATCATGTCGTTTAAGAGCACACTGTGACCACTGATTTGATGGTAGTCCTTTTTTCCTTTGATGACTTTACTCACCTATCAGTATTTGATATATTGCAACCTTAATCCAGCCATAGGTAGGTCTTTCCGTAACCCAACTTTTAATCAAAGCACCAATTGTTATGACTTAAACACAGAAGGCGAACTCAATCAAAAGACTAGTTCATTAGGTGAAAGAGCTTCATGGATTAAGTATCACGTTAAATTTCTTTTTCTACTTAACTGTTTATTAATAATTTAAGGTGGGACTCACATAAAGGATGGGGAATAGACTACCTCGCTATGCAGCCTAAATTGCAATCATTACAAAGACAGTAATGAATGTGGCAATTGGCTAACCTTATTGTCCTTGAAGACCAGCTCAATATTTGAGAAATCTTCTTGGGCTTCAAATATTGCTTTCAGTGAAGGGATCACATCCTCCTCCATCATCTGAGGCAGAGGCTTAGCTGGAGCTTTAGCAGGAGGTTTCTTTGCTGGTGCTGCGGCTTTTGGGGCTTCCTTTACCTCCTCCTTTGTTTCAGCAGTAGTAGCTAAGACCAGAAATTTCAATAACAGTTTCAATTATTATACTAATCATAGTCAATCCTTCCAGTGCAAAATTATTAATAACTAGTAAATGAAACAAAAGTTTCAAAACTTTTAATTGTGTTAATGCAGAAACACACCTGCTGTGCTAGGAGATGATTCTTGAACGGCAGAGCAGGTAATTCTGTTTCTGCTGGCCGTTTTAAATTTACTTGCAATCTGCAACACAAGAAGAACAAATATTGAAAAGAAACTAATCATTTAGTTACCTCAACCAAAAAAAAAAATTGCTATAATTGAAATATCCTAATATTTCAGTCGTGTAAGTTCATTACATTAGTATTATCTCATACAAAACTTAAAAAACTGAAAGCTACAACTAAAGATTAGCTATTAAAATGGAGAAATAAATAATATTCCACATAATATTTTCTTATTAGATTAATTAATATGTACAAATTATTTGAGTTGAACCTGAATAATCAGAGAGACATACCAAGGGTAGTATTGGTGATGATGATGAGGTGGGTATGGCAACATTTTGGGAGACATGCAAAGAAGAAGTTGATGTTAATGAACACAAACGAAAGCTAGAATCTCCAAGTGCTCCTCCTCTTAACAAAATTGCCATTTGCATTCTTCCTCTCTCTTAATGCTTTGATTGTGTTCTTTTTTTATTTTTTTCTATTTAGTCACCAACCATTTTTTTTCTGTCACTAGTTTGCTAATGGTTTTGGTCAGAAAATATGCGTGGGAGGAACAAAATGAAGAACCCTCTGATCCACATGGTGCGTGAGATAATATGTACCACTGGTTTTGAAGCCTTTTCTTCTATCTATCTATTTAAGAGAGAAAATAAATAAATACTACACAAACTCGGAACACTAGAGTACAAAACTAGGAGTGGCAGAAATAATGACCACAAGTGGCAATGAATCTATAAATGAGTTTCAACCGTGTATAATAGAATTTTGCTATAGACAAATTAAAAACTAGGAGTGCTATAGCCTTTTCTTCACCTTGTTGTTTTCTTACTATTTTTTTCTACACGCTTCTCCAATAAATTTCTCACCTCTTTCTAGTGTTGTATTTTCACTAAAATACAAAGAGGGGGTAAATTAAATGTTAGTTGTACTTGTATAACTCCGCTAAATATATCACGAGGAAAATCCTATAATCTATTCTCTTGGATACACATGTTAAACTTTCTTTCAACTTAAAAATGTCAAAATGCTTATGTCTTTTAATTTAAGTTATTTAAAAAATAATAATTTACATATAACCATTTAAATTATAATTGCTTGTGAAATTTTTAGAATTAAAGCATACTTTTATTAATAAATTTATAAGTGAAAATAATGAGAAAAAACAGGTAATGAGAAATGAAATTTTCTTTTTCTTTTTTCGGTTAGCCAGAATATTTTGATTAACACTCCTGTAAATGACCGTTGTTTAAGGCATGTGATGTCTTGCTGATAATTCTGTCCAAGTCCAATTCAAAATTAAGATTAATTGGTTAAAATTAAGCAGAAGGCAAAAGATTCACAAAAAGCAAAACAAAAATTTGTTGTATATAATTTTTTATACAATCTCGGATTTTTTTTTTTCATCTTCTTGTATATTCTCAGAATCATTCGTTGGTTGTGCAAACTAGCAGAAGGCAGAAGCATAACAGTGTTGTATAGATAATCAAGAGTCAAAACCATACATATCACATTGCTATACATATCAAAAGGGTAAATCTGTCTACGAAGAATAAATGCAAGACAAGTATTACACCATTTTTTCATTTAAATACAGCAAATTAATAAGCAAGCACAAGGCGGCAAATCTGATCCTCTAGGCTATTTTCTTGTGGTCGTTCTACTTCTCTTTTTGGTTGGCACATGGTTAGAAGGAAGAGTTTTCTGCTTGAAGTTTTGAACCATGTTGTACACCTGCAGCAGTATGACAATTTTAAGACAACAAATTATGGTATCTATAAAGCAAGAAGAATAAAATGAAACTTCAAATTTTATCCTTAACTGCATAGAAGCTAAACCTTTAGCATATTGAATTCTCTTAGAAGTTACAAACAGCATAAAATAAACAGAATGATCAGTAGTTTTCTAACTTTTTAATGTTAATATACTTGTTGCAACATACTATTTTAATGGATTTAAAATTGAGGTCAGTCAATGCGGACACATAACATAACAGTAGTCATGCATATGAATTGTGTTTCACATGGCTATTTCAAGTGTAGAAAATTTGTTTGCTGCGAGGATATGTTGCTTGCCAGCCAAGTTGAACTTCTATTTACCTGAACTCTATGAAAAGGCTACCAGCTATGCAATAAAAATTTAGGTTAACCATTTTTAAGCTTACTAGTAGCCTAGGACTACTGAATGAATTTGCTAAAGGCCACTCTGGCAATCCAGTACAATAACATGTAACCACAAAAATCATTAACAATTGTTGTAGTTGAGATAATTGAACCAAATCTAAAATGCAATGCATATCCTTGAGTGAAAATAATATCCCGGTTGAGGTTCTGAAGTTATGAAATACCCCTAAAAATTGGACAAAGTTAGAAAGACCCCCTTGAAGAGGAAACTACAGGGAAATTTTGGAATATTAAAATCTTAAAAAAAGGTGAATTTGTGCATTTCTTTTTTAAGTGAGGCATTTTAAACATATTTGGAGGGTATTTGTAATACTCAACTCCAAATTGAGGACATTGATTAAGGTCGCATTCCACTTGCTCATAAGCACAAGCATGAGACCAAAAGTATAGTTAAGGTCTCTTCGGTTCATCAAAATTGAGGAAAGTGTTAAACTATTCCTTACACACAAGAGCTTTGTATTTCCTACATATTTACAAATGTTAAGAGTGAAAAAGACTAGGTGTGAGGTCGCTAAGTGCAGCATACTACCTTTCTTACACTGGTTGTCAGTCCCATACTAGAAAGTGCATTGCTGTAAATGCACTTCCAAGTTGTTGCTTTATTGTCCAGGCTTTTGAACAAATCATCTACTCCTCCTTCCAGAAGAAAAAAGTTAACATTAGTACAAAAAGTCGCCTAATGAGTACAATGTGATCATTGTGTTAGTTTTTATGCACATCAATCAATCCATAGGCTATAAACCCTACGATGCTCATGGTTCTTGCATTACTTTCAATTAGTAGATAATGAAATTTAGTTACTTGTCATTTAATAAAGATAACATATTGTAAATGTCCAGAATTGCACCTTTCAATTGTAACACTAGCAATTCAACATACAACTTGAGGCGAATGTGACTGAAAATGTGAACAAATTCCCCAATATCTTCCCTCAAAACTATATTGCAAGTCTTTCTGATGTCAATTTTGAGATTTTTTTTCAAGAAGGGATCCATTGCTTCTCTTCTAGCTAATGGAACTGCTTCTCCATCCAGTAAGACAGATGGAAATTCCCAGAGACCAGCAAGCAATCCTTCTTCAGGTCTTTTGACAAGAATAAACTTGCTGCTAGACTGGTTTTTATCTAACGTTTCAGCTCCAACTAATTCAACAACACATACAGCAGAAAAATCACATCTTTGTTTAACCTTCACACCCTTAACAGGATAATCTGTAACTGCTACTGTACTATCATGTTTAGCATTTGATAGTGCATGACAAAATTCTGATGCTGGACATGAGGAACAGCTTGGGTTCAAAGGGGTGCACACAGTTGCCCCAAGTGAAATTTTACTTTTTTATTTAAAATTTCAAATTTATTTCTAAAAATATTAAAATGTAATAAAACATATTTTTTAAAAAAAGTAATCAATAATAATAATCTCATATTATATTTTTAGAACAATATTACTAGAAATGTAAAAAGATTATGTGAAATAAATACATTGATTTTATGATTTTTTTTCCAATCTAATTCCTAAGGCAAAAAGCCTAATAAACACTAAAACACAGACTGATTTTTTTTGTAGTGTTTGTTAAGGAACTATTTGCAATTCTGTTGAATGTCTAAAATATCATTTTTTTTAAACTGGTAATCAACAGACTAGAATAATTTTTTCTTAGTAAGTAATTTATAATAATTCTCATATGGTAAACTAATAATAATATTTTTTTAACTTTTTACACTTAAGAGAGTTCCCAATCATCCCTAACCCTAATCTCTAAACCCTAACCCTAATGCCTAACCCTAACACATTTAAAAAGGTGAAAATAAAACAATACAGTACTAACGATTAACGCCGTCTGTCTTGCATCCCCATTTCGCCGGAAGGGACACTGACATGGAAATTCCACCAATCATAATTCCCTAGCACAATATAAAAAATATATAAAAACAATAAATAAATTTTATTAATAAAATTATTGGTTAACATAGCTTTTAATTTGTTAATTTTATTTTTTTTGGAATACAGAAAGACTCAACTTTTAATTAGTTGATAATATTTTAAAAAATTACTAGTTTCTCATTCTCATAATTCCTAGGATTTTTATAAACTAACAGCTTTTAAATATTTACAAAAAATAATAACATGAGATTATCTCAGCCATTTTCTTACCAAATAATAGTCACTACAAAAAAATATGTTGTTTATATATAATGACACTGATGCTAATATTTGTTATTTGTTATGCTGCTAAAGGAAGCGCCTTTCCTAAGAAGTTGGGAGGAAGAAGAGAGTGAGAGTGAGAGAGATGGAGGTTGGATTTTTGGGTTTGGGGATAATGGGCAAGGCTATGGCAATCAATCTTCTACGCCATGGCTTCAAAGTCACTGTTTGGAACAGAACCCTCTCCAAGGTTTATACTTTCATATATATGCTGCTCATTCTACTACTTGTCTTTGTGATGATTTGTGTGTGTGTGTGTGTCCTTGTGATGATTTCTCTCCATAATAGGTTGATTGTTATGGTTAAGATAATTTTGTGCATTTTTGTGTTATTTTAATGAGTTTAATCTTTATAGAGTGACAATTTCATCCATCACAAATCATACTTTGGATTACTTTAAGATAATTATTTTAAAAGTTAACAATAAATTTACACTGTCAGTGCAGAACCTTTTTTCTCTATTTTAATTTGGGGTTCTATAGCATAGTTTCTTCTCATATGCCATTATCATACTTCAAGATATACAGAAAGTTATGTGCTGAGCCATGGTTCCAGGCATTTTGTAAGGCAGAGCGGCTTAGTAAAAAAAATTGTACTTTTAGCTGATATCAGATTAGTGGGATGACAAATTGTGTATTGGTATTGAACACTTTATCAAATGGATTTCTGGCTCTTCTAAAGTAATTTCAGTTGTTGATGAGAAAATCAACAGTTGATATTATGGCACATTCATGGTTTGTTATACAAGTACACGTAATATCAACTATTGATTTTCTTGTCAACGACTGAGATTGCTTACTTTACCCTCTAAAGTGAGTAACCCATTTTAGAGGATCTAGATCCTTATCAGATGTACCTTGTAGTATATTTTAATTTACTATTATTTCTAAACTATGAAGCTCAATACAAGTCTTGCCTCACTAACTTTTAATTTGAATACTCTGCCATTGTGTCCTGCACTCAGATAGTCATGACTCATGTTTGTTGTAACGTCTAATTGTAGTGTGACGAACTCGTGCAACATGGTGCTTCAGTTGGAGAAACCCCAGCAACTGTAGTCAAGAAATGCAAGTATACAATTGCAATGTTATCTGATCCTTCGGCTGCTTTATCGGTCAGTGGTGGTGATTATTATTTTTGACACGTGACTTCTTTTGTTGCTCTCTTATTTGAATTTTGTTTGTGGTGATTATCTAGGTTGTGTTTGATAATGATGGTGTTCTTGAGCATATTAATGGAAAAGGTTATATTGACATGTCAACAGTTAATGCTGATACATCTTCCAAAATATCTGAGGTTGGTATTCCTGGCTGATTTTACGATTTATTTTCCCTTCATTCAAATTCAAAATCAATTACATTTTCTTTTCTCTGTTTGAGAATTCTTCTGCTTGTGATATGTGTAAAATCTAGTCATGTCTTAAGCTACTTTTCCAAAATTTTGCTATTGCTCCCTGTTGTTAAGGAGAAACTTGTAAATCAAACAGAGGCTGTAATTGCTAATGTTGCATGACATCATTTTCCATGTTGCTCGAGGTATTTTCTGTGAAAATATAAATCATATTTGTTCTGTATTTTATTTCATCCTTATCATAAGTGTTTCATAGCTGAAAAACGTTGCTCTAATTCTGCCTCTTCTCTCTTTTCCCTAGATTGAAATGAGAATGTAATGTCGTTTGTAATTCACATTGTGGGGACATCTTTTTTTTCTTTTCAGTATCATGCAACACAAGTTTTTATCTAATTATAAGTTTATGATTATAGTCATTATTTGGAATTTGTCCATTAAAAATTTCTGTATAAATGATGTTTAAATTAGCTGGGAAGTCTATAGTACTGGGGATTTCTGTTTGGATGAGGAATACTTGATATGAAGTTAAACTTTCCCAATCTCATAAATGTGATGGGAATTCAATATATTACATTATTTGCAGATTCTTGCTGTAGAATTATAGAATATCTGCAATTTTATACCCTCAATAAGTAAATGAATATATGGTAGTTCTCTGTATTCATGTGTTGTATGCATGGCTTAAAGGTTCACTGTAGTATACGCTTGTCCCTGCTATGTGCATAAGATGGTGCTTGCATTTTACGTTTTACGGTAAGTTCTCTGATTAGGTAAAACTTTTACCTAATCAACCTTTCAAATGGAATCCATAGATAAGTTGTCATTGACAGACCTGATTTCCACAGGCTATCAAAGCAAAAGGTGGTTACTTCCTTGAAGGTCCTGTTTCGGGTAGCAAGAAGCCTGCAGAAGATGGCCAACTCATAATACTTGCTGCTGGACATAAGGTATTTCTAAATGTTACTCAACAATTGTGGATAAATTGTTAGTCATGTTTCTTGTATGCTTCTCTGCTGTGCCTTCAACTATTTGAGGGAGTTGAAATATTCAGATGTCTATTCTCTCCATTATATGACATGACATGTTTGCATGGCCGGAAGTTTTCAGAGTATCACATGCGTAAGACACATCAGCAGCTCATTAATGTACTCAAATCCTTAAAATGAATGTATTTTTATGATCAGCAGTCACCTGAGTATTATGTTGATTTCCCAAAACAATACATTGATGTTAGTTTGAGATATTTAAGCAATATTTAGTGTTATAAAATGCAATCTGATGACAAAAAAAATGCAAAGGTATAAATCTTTTAATTATGCAAACATCAATTGGGTATTGTTATCCAGAATAGCTAGTGACAGCTGCCAGAACTTTCCATCAGAAAGCTTGAAAATATTGTGACAGTCCTGCCAGTCAACTTTAAAATGCATATGCAAAGGTAATTGTCATGAGCCAACTCTCCCAAAAACATAAGCTGCAAGGAAATTGTCATGAACCAATTTTAAAATGCATTATTGTGAAGGCTTCAATACCTACCATATCAAGAACCAGTTCTCCCAAAAGCTCAAATTTTTAAGTGAAGACATATGAATGGTTTGTATTACATCTCTAACAGCAACATAATCATGTCCTATTAAACAGCAAGACATCCATTTAATATTTGTCATAAATATTATTATAGCTGATGATTTGGTGCACTTGAATGAGCATCTATGCATTCTTCACCTCTAAATGGGTAAAACATTTTTTTTTTTCATTTAGGTTAGACATGAGTGTAACTTAAAATAAAGTGTTAAAGTGAGAAAATTGGAGAAGCAAGGAACGTTGAGAGTGTATGTGATGCACATTAATTTATGTAACATATAAAGGGTGGCTCAATGCACGAGGTTCCTACCTGGTGGGGTCTTGGGTAAGATGTATCCAGTCTTACCCCCTCCCCCTCATGAAGAGAGGCTTTTTCTAGGATTTGAACCTGTGACTTCCAGGTCACAAGGCAGTGCCAAGGTTCCTCCTCTTATGTAACATATACAATTAAAATTAAGAATATTGTTTTGATGGGTTGAATTCCCTTGGAGAAATTATTGCAGCAATTAGATTGAGAGTGAAAAATAAAACAAGTGGTCTCACCATTTAAAATTAGTGGGACATTTGTACTTTTTGTTTTTTGGTTATTTTCTCTCTCCCACTGGTATTTCAAGTGGCCATTTGAAATAGTTGTCTACTGGGAGAAATGTGTCTGTAGTATTGATACAGGTTCAGTGAAAGATGAAGTGAAAGGAGCAACCGTTATACTTAACTTTTACTAAGTTGATTATGAAGGTTAGGCTGAGTATTTGTTTGCTGGTAATGTCCTGCTAGAATTGGTAAATTAAATGTTTCTGTCCTTTTGGATCATATGAGCCCTTTATACAACTTGTGAATCACCTAGAAATAAGAGTTCAAGCTCATTGAGCCCAGCCATAATCTATAATAGAGAAAGAAAAATATTCTCAATGAAGAAAGCATTACTGCCATGGTTGTCAGTTGTCTGTTGATTGTTGAAATTGGATGTGCAGTTATGAAGATAGGTTTTGTTGATTTCATGTGTTTTGTGACGTGTAAAATATGAAATATGTGCATTATTTCTTTTTGTACAGATATAATTAGATTTATTCTTTCATTAGGATTGATTGGTAAAGGTTTTCATATTTGTAGTAATCAGTTTGATTTGATGTCCATAATTCTAGCATAGTTCAAAGCTTTATAAAATAGTGTTCCTTCTTTTACTCTTTGAATTATCAGAAAACAATATTCACTTCTCATATTCCAAGTATTTGAATGTATAAGTGCTCATATTCAGATTCCTTGTTATGAACTGCTCCATCTTGAGGAAAATATAAAACTATAAATATGCATTGTGTATCTTTTTGCATGTTAAATTTCAGTGGTTGATCATTTTGATACGTAGGCATTGTATGATGAAGTGCTTCCAGCATTTGATATACTGGGGAAGAAGTCTTTCTTTCTGGGTGAGGTTGGAAATGGTGCAAAAATGAAACTAGTTGTTAACATGATAATGGGCAGGTAATCTTTTTCTTCCTCCCTTTTCTTGGCTCTATAAGTTTTTATTTGGGAGTGCCATTATTTTATGAATCAGTAAGCAAAAAATATTCATCCAGATTGCAGTATTAGTATTCCTTATTCGCTTCACTTACAAGCTAGATGGATTGCATGTCCATATTTTCTGTCTAGTTCTGTAAATTAGTTATTCTCTGTTACAGTATGATGAATGCTTTCTCTGAGGGAATCACACTAGCTGAAAGAAGTGGTTTGAACCCTGGTACTCTTCTTGATGTGCTGGTAAGTGATTTTGACCACTATGATTCTTATTGCTACCTTTTATTGTCATTTTAAATCATAATCAGGGAATTTTTGTTTGCAGGATCTTGGTGCCATAAGTAACGGCATGTTTAAATTGAAAGGACCTACAATGCTCCAAAACAGTTATTCCCCAGCTTTTCCGCTGAAACACCAGCAGAAGGACATGAGATTAGCTCTTGCCCTTGGAGATGAAAATGCTGTATCAATGCCAGTAGCAGCTGCAGCAAACGAGGTAAAACTGTTTTTCTCATTTTCTTTCTGTGGTGATCAGAAACAGCGTCTTTAGTTCATTTGACCACAATTCCAGTGAATAATCACATGGCTGCATCTAAATAAGTAACCCCACTTAAATGCCTTTTCCCCTCTATCAAACTTAGATGCATCTACATCTGCAGTTTTGAAGGTTGTGTAAGTAATATTCTGATTGTCAAGGAAGAACAAACCCCGTGTAGTCTAAGGATCAACTTTGGATTATTTCAAGATTGATGTTACATCATGCTTGTCAGTTGGTTTGGATCCTAACATTCCCATTTTAGTAAATAAATCATAGCATGCATGCTTTTGAGTTTGATTTATATGTTATAGACACAATTTAACTTCTGCATGATCATGTGATATCACGTACATATAACTAGTATTTATCAACCGCTGAGGCAACTGAAAACTAAGCAACTAACTTTTTAGTACTGAAAGTCTGCAACCAAAATGATTACTAAACTTACCAAACCAAGTTCTAGGAAACTGTTTGTTGTTAGCTACGACTGAGCTAGTAGTATCTTCATGGATTGCATGTTGCTTCAATGCTTCATCTGTTTCTGTATATAAAAAAATGATGGAACCTTTGTATCTTCTATTTTTAATGACTCTTGTCATATAGAGGTTTTCATAAGGTACTAAAGTTTGAATTCTGTTTGTAGGCTTTCAAGAAAGCCAGAAGCATGGGGTTGGGAGACCTTGATTTTTCAGCAGTTCATGAGACTTTGAAAGCTCCTGATCATTCATCTTGACCAGAGATTTCTGAATTGATTAAACCACTGTTAGGCAACAGTGATGCGAACCATCTATTTATGAAACAACAGTTTGAGCATAGGTCATTATTGTAGAAACTTATAGAAATGAATGAACCTTGTAGAATTTTGCCACTTTCGTTGCAAGATTAAGCTATAAAAGACAAGAACATAGGTTTAGTTCAACTTGTTGCAGACTTGCGGTGGACGGCTTGGCCATCTGTTCACAGACATTAATGTTTTAGTTTATGAGTGGTTTGAATAGGTTGCATGACTATTTTATGAACCTTTGTGGCATTAAATGTTTGCTTTGATTAGACTTTCTTTTTATGTATTTATACTAAGGAAAATACTAATAAGTATCCTCAAGGCATTGATTAAGGAACTAAAAAAAATAGTGTTATTGGGATACGCAAAATTGTGTAATGCAAATGATAATTGATTCTTTTAAAATAATTTGGAATCCAAATGATAATTATACCTAAAAGATATACATCCCAACATAAAAATTTGATATCTTGATTCCTATTTATAGGTTTTTTTCATTTGTCTTAAAAAATAGTAAAATATGTGGCGTCTAATTTGTGAAAGTGTATGTTCAATTAAGGAACTGGATTTAGCCTTAAGATTAAGTAAATCTGGATTAAATTTAACCTAACAAATTAAAGTGGTACATTCTTTCATTGTCGAAAAAAAAAACAAGCACAGTTCGTTAAACTAAACAACTTCCTGATAGAAACAAAGCGTATATCATAAAATAAGGTAAGACATCAATTCATGTTGACACGAAATTGACCAAAAATACGGCTTACTCAACTTCAAAAAGTATCCAAAATTTTGGACCTAGAAAATAAACAGCACATGTAAATAAAATGATTGACTGAACGCAAAATAAGAGAGTTTTAGTTGTGCAACGATGACATGGAATCTGCAATGAACTTTCACTCATCATCTTCATCATTATCAGCAGCAGAGTTGATAGCCGCCACACGAGCAATCAACTTAGCCTTCCTCTCCTCATAAGTGAGTTTCTTCAGATTGTACCTGCAGAAAGATGAAGATACTCTCAGGAACATTCTCCAATCAGTAAATACTATAACTAAGTTACCAAACCACGGTTCTAAAAGTCAAACAAAATATATAGTCACAGTAGATAACGAGCACATAAGTAGCTAAAAAGAAAGCCATGCCAGCAACAGGTACAAATCAATTTGCCGGAAATCAAATGACAAAAAATATACATCCATTACCCTATTTCAAGAATCTAGTATTCTAGTTCAAGTCAAAAATCAATTTTACCTCTTGTGTTCCTTCGGGGGCTGCTTCTCAGATTTCTTGAGAGAAGGATCAGCACGGATGGCAGCATGAACCTTCTTGTACAGTGCCTCAATACCATCAGCTTCTATTCCACGCTTGATGTATTCACTGAAGTGTGACTGATATTTCTCAGGTTCATCTTCCGCCAAGATCTGCAGGAAAAAAAAGGTTGTCTAACTAGCTGAAAAATCCAAATATTCCATAAAACAATACAGAAAACTGGTACAAAATAAAATCTTCTCTCATGCCTTCATATAGGCAGCAACATGTCCACCAAAAACATATTTGCGATGCACCTCAGCATCAAGCTCCTTCTTCTCCTTATCAAACCCAGCAAACCTCTTGTCACTATGAGGAATATCCAAACCCCCATCCAGAGCTCCCTGTAAACAATAAAAAATTATTCAATTTGATCACCATTAAAACAAAATCACACCAATTAGCATTGCAGTATGATAGATTACCTTAAGGGCACCAAAGACACGGTTGCCAGTTGTAGTCCTAATAAGACCAACATCAAGGAGAGCACGGAATGGCCTCCTGCTCTCAGCAGGTTCCACTGAATAGTCCTCTCCAGTAGCCTGATGAAAAGGATACAACCAATTAATTAACAAAACTGAGAGAAAGGCAGCAGTTGCACACACACACACACAGCATAGCAAATTCATAAATACCTCAACATTTCCTTCGTACTCCTCATCCATTTCAAGTGTTTTGAGGACTCTTCGGGCCAACAGGAGACCAGTACAATAAGCTGGACACAGATATTAAAACATGAGACAAAAGATAATCATAAAAAACCTGAGTGAGAAAAGGAATTCCTCATGAACAAAGTACCTGCAGCATAATTTGTAAGCCCTACTTCAAGACCATATCGTGGCAGCTCATGTGCATATGCTGCAGCAAGAACAATATCGCCAGCAATGCTAGCAGATATTATTTGTGCAACAATGTCTTTGTTGCTCTAAAAACCAGGTCAAGGTTTACACCCACAGAAAAAACAAAAAACATCACCAGATAAACAACTTCAATCGTTCATGTGCTATCCTCAAGCCATAAATAAAAGAATAAACAAATTTGAAGTACATAAAAAATGATGTTCCAATGAACGTTTACAACATTGATTTTAAATTAAAAAGATTTTGGTTAAAATTTATATTTTCAAGAAGAGTGTGTCATAAAACTTAATAAAAATGTTCCAACCCATAGCAAAAGCTACAATTTATAATTTCTAGGCAAATCGAGGTTGAAACAAATTCAAATTTACCTAGCAATAACCAAAATCAATTCTCATTAGTCCTCCTCTAAAATCCATGTCAAGCATAGATTAACCTAAGATATCGTTAACAAAAGGATACGAAACGAACAACAAAGCGATATTTCGGGGTGTTATATTTGTTCTTGTCCTGATTAATCAACCGAATCCTGGCACGGTAATCGGTTTTTCCCTCTGCAGATAACAAATATCGCCGTTATAAACAGAGTACGCAGAGCGCAGCATTAAACACGACGAAGAGAAAATAAACGGATGCGAATACCTCTTCTTCTCTTGAACTTGACTTGATACCTCTTGAAGTAGGCTTTTGATTTCTGTGACTTCACGTAAACCTTCAATGTTCACAGATTTTAGGTTAAAACTCAAGCATTAGAAGAAGCAATCAAACACGTCAAAAAAGAAGAAGCGCACTCACCATTGCTGAAGGACTGAAGGGCAGCAGCGCCTGAGTCTCTTTGGGGTTTAGGGAAAGAGTGAGAGCGATTAGACAGTGTTTTATAAGGTTTGGATGGGTCGGTTGCAATGAATTATTTTGGGCCATGTTGGGCTTGTAGCTTGTTTTGATATTAAACCAAGGAAAATACTATTCCTACTTCCAAAATAACTATTCCCACCTCTAATTGGAGTGGAAGATTAGTTCACTTGTGAAATTTTGTATTAGCTTTTCTCTCTCCCTCTCATATTATTAATACAAGATATTCATTTATTAATATCGGTCCAAAAAGCTGATTAATCACTTTTAATGAGATTTCATCTTTCAACTTAAGTTTTTTTTATTCACAAAACTCGAACGGTTGCTAAAAGGAACCAAGTCCAACTAGGAGTCAAAATAAGTCAAGTGACCTGTTAGGGGCCTCTGGCTTGGCTTGTCAAAGGCTGGACCTGGCCTGAACTATTTACTAAAAAGGTCAAATTTAAGTTTTTTAAAAAGCCTTTTTAACTAAAAAGGTTTATTAAGCCTTATAGGTTGTCTTGTTTATATAATAATATTATTATCATATTTTAGATTTTATTTTATATATATCACGATTCAAAAGACATTTGTCTTAAGACAAATCATGACCCTTAATTATTTTTATTAGATGCAAAAAAAATACAAAGATTAAGAGTTGTCTTATGTAATATCAGACTATGTTATATGATCTTGCGTCCAAAGTTTCAAATGAAGGCAAGTTTTATATGTTCCAATACAACGAACACTTAAAAATGAAGGCTTATAAATACCAAAAGCTTAGAAAAAAATGGTATACGAACCTACACACTAACATTCAAATTCTTTATGTAAAAACCTTCTTTTATATTCTTGTAAAGTTCATAGCTTTTAAAACACCTTTAATATCTCCAGAGAAAATATTAGGTGCTTAAATTGTATATGTGTATCTATAAAACGATTAAGAACTAGTGAGTGAGTTGTCCAATAACATTTTTTTTATTTATATTAGAGTCAGAAGTGGTTTGATAGGACACATAATATTAGTTTTTCAAACTTAGTGTTAAGCTTGGTTTGTAGAACCAAGAGTGACAATAATTAATACTCATAGCTTTCATAAGTTAATGAAACTTTATTGTTTATCAAGAACTAAAGGTAATCTTAGTGAAAGAGAGAAACTAGTATTATTCTCTATA